>NC_043714.1:50350051-50376713 GCF_006229205.1 Suricata suricatta
AGTATAGTATTGGCACAAAAACAGACACATAGACCAATGGAGTAGAATAGAGAACCCAGAACTGAGCCCACAAATGTACGGCCAATTAATTTTTGACAAAGCAGGAAAGAATATGTGATGGAAAAAAGACTGCCTCTTTAGTAGTGGTGCTGGGAAAACTGGACAGCAACATGCAGAAGAATGAAACTAGACCACTTTCTTACACCATACACAAGAATTAACTCAAAATGGCTGAAGGACCTGAATGTGAGACAGGAAACCATCAAATCCTCGAGGAGAAAGTAGGAAAAAACCTCCTAGACCTCCACTGCAGCAATTTCCTACTCGACACATCCTCAAAGGCAAGGGAAATGAAAGCAAAACTGAACTCTTGGGACTTCATCAAGATAAAAAGCTTCTGCACTGCAAAGGAAACAATCAAGAAACCTAATAGGCAACTGACAGAATGGGAAAAGATAGTTGCAAATGACATATCAGATAATGGAACGATGTTTTTAATGTAGCTAATCATCACTTATCACCCTAAAAACAGGTGAAGGTCAGCAACATGATGTTTTGCTTTTGAAATGCTCCTCAAAGGATATCACTGATGCTTTTTTCATTTTTTGTATATAATTTCTTGGTGTTTGACTTGGTTTTTGCCAAGTCATATAATTAAAAGTTAATTATACACATGTACAGGAAAGTAAATTGTCTTCAGAAAGAAAAGAAACCCTGCTGTTTGGGATCATAAGCTCAGCTAAGCAGGAAGCTGCCATCTGGAGAAACGGTTTTCACACTCTGAGTGAAGTGGCCACATATCACCAAGTGTGACATGCTTCCTTCACTTCTTTTCTAATTAGATGCAATTTTCTCTGAAGGAGCTTTTTATTAAAGATATAATTGTACTGATATAATCCAAGTAAAATGCAGCCTGACAGATGGAAGAAGGATGGAAGGTAGTTTTAATGCCACTTGTACAAAATAAAGTGTTACCAGCCAAAGATTCCATTCAACATTAGTCCTTATTTAAAAGCTGATTTTTCCCCCTAGTTTACGTTTCTGTCAAACTTATAATATGAAATATCTAGTTCACTTATTCAAAAGAAAAATAGAAGAATCAACAATTTTCAGTTTTCCACTGAACAAATTTCAGTGATTCCCCACCCCAACACCCCTCAAGGGTGCACACATGGAAAATAAAAATTTTTTGTTTGTTTCTTTTCCCCCTCCCCCTCCTTCTTCTGTGAGCAGTGCTGATGGATTGACCAACAGCTTGGGCTAGCTCTTGTCAAATTTGTACAGCAAATACCCCATCGCAATTTAATAATAGAGTAACTATGTTAAGTTTGTCCAAGGTAACAATTTCAAGGGCTGTATAAAATTGGATACGTGTGAATGTGCACATAAGATATATGTATATCCACGTATGTGTATTTGTGAGATACAGGCTGTATATATACATGTATATATGACATTGTCTGCAAAGTATCTTTTTTTATAACATATTTGTGCCAGGATATGCATTCAGCTGCTACGTCAGAATCCCAGAATGACAGTGGCATGCACATTATAGAAGCTTATTTTTCTCTTGTCAAGTCCAGAGTCAGGACTAGGGCAGTCATTGCAGCTCCTCAGTCACCAGGGCCCCATATTTCATCCATCTTTCTGCTCTGGCAATCTTAGCATGTGTTTCCATTTTTGATTATCCTGAGACTGACGACGATTTCTGCTTGAGGTCGAACCACCCCAGAAGAGCTCCAGACTAGAAGCAGGAGAAAGAGGGAAGGTCACGGGAGCTTCCTGGCAGCCCCTCCCAGTGATTTTCATTTATCTCACGTATGCAAGCAGGCTGGGAGGTATCCTCATCAGGACACTTGCACCAGGGCTCTGTAAGGGAAGAGAAAATGGCTCTCGAGCAGGCATTGGAGTCTGTCGCAGTGTGCATGATTTCAGCTCTTCTCTAGAACCAGAGTGGACGTGTGCCTAATGTGCTGGCTGAATCAGTCTTGGAACCAAATTGATTCCATTATTAGTCTAAAAGTCAGTTTTCTAGGGAATGTTGGTCCAGCCCCATTACCATTATGTTATTTTCCCCCACTGAACCATAGTGCTGTTTATTTTATTCAGTAAGCATGGTATCTGTGTCTAAATACATTATTTTTGGTTAAACAACTCATTTTAAATATATGAGGAAAACTAAAATATTAAACAAATTGCATGAGAGATTCTTTTGAACAACCCAGTTTATAGGCTCCATTGATTTTTAACCTAAATCTTTTTTACTTCATTTTCCCCCTTTATTTCAGTAAAAGTAAGGAACATCAGCTCAGCTATACCAAACCAATTTTCTTATTTATTAAATTATTTCAAACTCACTTTCTACAGTTATAAAATGTGGAGAGTGATACCTAATTTACGGGATTAGTATGAGGATTTTGAGCTCATGTATACAATGTATCCAGCCCAGTAAGTGGATAATGCCAGAAACTTAGCAAATATCGATTTCACATCTCCCACATATATCTGAATAAATAAAATAGGAAAATATTAATATTATTAAAATACTGATTCAGTGTTTACAATTCACCAAATTGAAAAAAGGAGGTACTTTCCACATCTTTGCCATAAATAAAAAACTATCTTCACAGTTCTCTTCTTTACACTAATGAATACCTCTCTCTATAGACAAATAGACAGAATTGTGATGAACCATTAATACTAATAAGATAGTCACTTAGATAACTAAATAAGATCTAAAGTACTATATAAAATATGGGATATAATATCAAAATTAAAATCAGTAGTTCCTCCATCTCCAACATAATGTACTAGAAGATGTATTAGAAGAAAATATCAACTGAAACTTTAACAATCTAGTAATCAATTGATCAAGAAATTTGCAAGACCTTTATGGGAAAAACTATAAGACTATACTGAAGGTCAATCAAGAATTACTAATAGAAATAAAATCTGTTCCTGGATAGGTAGAATACACCAGGATTTTTAATGGATCATGAAAACTTAATTCTAAAATTAATATGGAGGTAAAAATGTACAACAACAGCCACACCAACTTAAAGAAAAGAGTCAAAAAGACTGAAATTGCTCCCCCCCCACACACCCAAGAAAATATATTCTAAAGCTTTAGTAACTAAAGGCACAGTATACTGTAGGAATAGGTGAATAATTTGATGGAATGGATAAGAAGTTCCAGAAACAGGGCCATGCAACAAAACCATGGTGGTTTTGGCTAATTCTGACCCCAAGGAAACAGTAATCTCCTTTGTGCCTTACTTGATTTTGTAGGAAACGAAGCATGGGAGTATTCCACTCTTCCGAACTGAGGTGACGCTGCCATCTTTCCACTCTCAAGTCATCACCTTCCCCTGAAAGAGGAAATAAACCTTTATCACACTCTCCACAAACTTTTCTACCCTCTCTCTATCCTGAAGCTCCTTTCATGTCCTGTTGTAAGAGTTAAGAAGCAATTCTCTGTTATTTACTTGTTAGGTTGACTTGGGTCAGTTATTTAACCTCTCTATAAGTCTGACTCATCTGTTGTTAAGGGAGGAAAATAATGGGACCTCTCCTATAAGATTATTTTTAGGATTAAATGAATTCAAATCACTACATTTAATAGCATCACCATGGGATGTTTCTCTCACTATACCATTATATCTATTTGATGGGTCTAGATTTCCTTGTCCTTGGATGTAAATCATGATCTTTCTGGTAACTTCTAGGTAACACAAACAGTTCTCTAATCATAAAATACAATCTCAGGTTAATATTCAACACGGTTAGTCCATGTGACAGTCAAAACTTCAGTATTGCTTTAAAGCCAAAATATCCCCCCTCTCTCCTCTCTCAGTTCATTTCTATGACAGAAAGGAAGCCTGTGGTTGAGGAAGTAACTTGGTCAGTTTTTTTATTACTTTCCTCATTTAACCTTCTATTTGAATCCTTTCTTGCTAAAAGCAAAGATGTATGAGGAGCAGAGAGGTTCCCACTTGGACAGGACTGTCATGGCAGTCCAGTATCAATGCACGCTGGATGTGGTAGACGTTCAAACCAGAATCTTTCTCTTGTCGGTACTTATGTGTGTTCTCTGGAGAACACCATTGTTGGGAATCTCCTAAAGGAATTCCCCGGATGAGGACAAAATCACCCTCTCCTTGGTAGTTGCTTACTCTTTTTTCAGCCCCAAGAAACTACTTGCTTCTATCTATGAGATGCATTTCCCCTGATAGGACTAAGATAGTGACTTCAAAAGTGCTCTCTCTTACATGTTAGGTCTTTGAGAAATATATATTTCTTACCCTGGAAAATTCTTTAAGTCCCATCTAGTCCCACAGCAGTCCCCCCTTTTCCATACATTGTCAAAGCAGCTAGTTATCCGTCATCACTGGATTTTTCGGGTGTGACTCAGATCCCCATCCACTCTGGTCTTTGCACTGCATGTGACACATGCTGAGCTTCTCAAATCCCTTTTCTTGGGCTTCAGGGGACAGTGTTCTTCAGCTGTCTTCCCTAGGACTCAACATGCATCATTCTCCAAACAAACCTCCCCATTCTAATTTCTAACTCCTAATACTCTTATTTCATTGATGTGAGTGAAGGGATTAGAGGCTGGTAACTTGTTTCTTCATACAAATTTTGCTTATGGTTTAGCATCTTCTTTGACATGTGGTACCTTTTGTCTTATGGTGCCCCAGCCAAATTACCATTTCAAACTAAACAAATGTTAGCTATTAGTATTGCCCAAGGAAAGGGAGTGTAAGTACTGGCCATGGGGATAGTGGTCAAAGGAAATTTTAGTTTTATCTGTTTTATTTTTTAGAGGAATAATTAAGTCACACATTGTGTGTAAATATTAAAATATTTCTAAAGTAATTATTTTCATGGAAAATAACTTTTTCCAGTGTTCTTTATTAACTAGGTCCTCCTTTTCTCAGAGTCTACATTTCTACCTCTGCATATATCAGGTTTCCACAGAGGTTGGTCTGTTTCTGAGTTCTCTGTTCTAATTCGGTCAGTGTGCTTATTTCTGTGCCAATATTGCACTCTCCTAGTTATCACGGCCTTCTACAAACTCAATATCTAAGAGAGAAAATGACGTGACAGCCTTTTACAAAAATCTTAGGACCAGCATCTCAAAACCATAATCAATGATTTGAGAATCATTCCTTATTCCCAACCCCCAAAGTCTATGAAAGAAGAAGAAAGAGATTTGCTACAATTAAACATATCAAACTTTTTCTCTCTCTGTTGAAGTGATTGTTTCCCCTCTATGCTCAGATAATTGATGGTGATGTTAGCCACTCACAGATTTTCTCCCTGAATAATAGGTTTCCTTCTAATCTGTAATAGGGGTTGGTATTAAGTAGCATGCATGTAAGAATGTTTCATGACTTAATGCAAAATAGATATATATAACAGCTAGGAAAGATCCCAAGGTCTATTTCATTCCCCTTGTTATATTATATAAATTACTATGTGGAAGTAGAATGGCCTATAATATATTATGTTCTTTCAGCAACCCATATCTTCACAGTTGAAGAAAACACTGTAATGTGGAAAATGCCCAACAAAGCCCTTAAATAATTTTTTTAAAAATTTGTCAACTCTTTCTTTTACATTTCTCATTTAAAATTATGGTCCTAAAAAGATTAAACCCCTTTATTTGCACCATTCCCACTACTGGGAATACTACAATGAACCAAATAGAAAAGGTCTGTGGATAAAATTTTATTGTCTTATTCTCTGTGTAGGATCATTGGAGTCTGTCCCGCTTGCCCTACATGAGGTGGCCATTTCCTTATTGCCATCATCTTTTCTCTGAATATACCACCACTCTGGCACATTTGTCTTAACACAGTTACTTATTTCCATCCTTGATGATAATTTCATTCATTACCTCTCTAAAGCTTCCTCTTTTCTTCTTTTTCCATTGAGCTTTAAATATTAATTTCTTCATTATGCCATAATTTTTTTTCTAAGTCTCTTCCTACCACTAGTTGGGTTCATAGGGGTTTTCCTCAGGAGAGTGTAAATTTAATCATCCTCTGTATCCCCAGTTTCTGGCCTAATGCAAGGAACACTGGAATCCACAATTAAAGAATGAGTTTGCTCAAGTTTTCATCAATCACCTCCATGGAGAGAACTCGAATGTTTTAAGTAGTATTTAGATATTTCTACCTGGATGTCATTCCATTTCCAAATATCCAATAGTTTGAAAACTGAAATCATCATCTTTTCTCACCGCAGCCTTTCCCTCAACCAGATTCCTCTCTTGACTTTTTCCAATGCTTAGCTGTCATTATTTTGAGTCAGTCCTAACTCATTGACTCTGTTTTTTCTCACAGTATATTTAGTCAGTCATGAAGTTCAATTGAGATTTTTGTGCTGATATTTCCTTCAACAATCCTTTCCTTTCTTTTTCCACATTAACAGCCAAATTGAAGGTATGCATCTTCTCATGCCAGGTCTATTATATAAACACCTAACATGGTGACTCATAGCCACTCAGAGGATGCTTATTAATGGGTGACCATATGTGCTGGTATGAACAGTAAGTTATATGTTCACCCTCTATTTTGAAAGGATGGGAAGCTGTCATGAAGGGATGCATGAACAGACCCATGGTCCCCATGCCTCACTTGTTACATCTGTCAAGAGCTGGAGAATTAAGCAAGCTTCATTCACTGGTGATGTGTTTGCTACCAGGATGGTCTCAGAGGAACTTAATAAAGTTCATTGACAGGGACACCATTAGTAAAGGTGTATATTGTACTAGTCCTCTGATCTCACTTATTTGCCCATTTATTTTTTAAGAGCCTCCCTTATCCTCTCCATGCCCACTGAGTTACCCCTCTTTTAACATACCTCTCTTTAATTCTCACTGTCCCAGAGTATTATTCAAAGGTCGAGACTTCTTACTTTTCCACTGAATCCTATCCTTTTAGATTCACAATCTTATAAGGTAATAGGTAATCAGATTAACTCATCGGTTAATTCTATAAATATTTAATGAGAACCTTCTATTTCTAAGATTGTTTTAGGCACTGGAAAGAAAACTTTGCCCTTGCAAAGACACAGCTGGCTACTTTGCTAACTACTCCCCCTGACCCCACCAATATACCAGGTTCATAGAAAGATTAAAGGCTTGATCATGGTTAAGAGCAGGATCAGAAGACATCATGGGTTCAAATCTTACTTATACCACTCTCAGGATGTGCAGTAATGCAGTCACTTAAACTCTGTGTACAGTTGCATCATCTATAATAATAATAATAATAGTATTTTCCTCAGATTTTGAAGTAAGCATTATAGGGGGAAATGCCTCAAATTGTTAAAATAATCCTGGTACAAATTGAGCATTCAAAAATTTCGGTCTATTAAGAGACGACCCTAAATGCTCTGGGCATTTTAGGTCTTGAGATATGTTAGAGAAGAGATAGGGAAGTTACACTAACGTGCTGTTCCAGTTACAACCTCTTTTCTTCCTGTGTATTATGTGTGGTTGATTGATATTATTTGATTGATTGGTTGATGGCCTCAGATGGTGAGTAGATTTTAGTCATTAATTGATACAGAAGGTAAGCACAACTGATTTTTAAAGTCAGACAGAACTGAGTTCAGATCTTTTTTGCCACCTGTGTGCCATATGATCTTATAATACATGGGGTTAGTTGTCCTATAATCATTCTTAATTTAAATATGCATTTCAGACACTATTCTAGACCCTAGGGATACATCATTGAACAGAGAGATGTGATCTTGGCATTACCAGGGCCTAGAGTTAGGTGAGAAGAGAAGTAAACATGTAAACAAATAAAAGAGAGATTTAACAACCTCCCAGAGTGACTGAGGATTTATAAATTCTCCAGGGATTGCAGTTGCCAGAATGAAAAGAGAGCTCATAGTCTAACATGGGAACTAACCGTGCAATAGATACTGGTCATACAATACTAGCAATGAGAACAGTAAGCAGCATTACTATGGAGCCTGGGAGAAAGTGAGACCCCCAGCCTGGTAGATTCTGAGCCACAGGCAGGAGTAGAATAGGGACTGGCTAAGTGAGCAACAGCAGTAAGCTTTCGGAGACCAGCTTTGCCATTTAAGGCCACTCAGTCTTCCATTTAGTCCGAACACTGCTGCCTGAATTATTTTCCAAGTTTGTTTCATCACATTAGATCACTCGTAAAAATTTTATTTTCTTAGATCTCTCTTCACCTAATGTCTGAAGCAGTATTATTCTAGATGCTCTTTTCAACCTTTCAGAAAACATTATTAGATTTGAGAGCTCACCCCAAAGGAGCTGGTGGGTGCTAATCTGCTGCTGATTCTCCCTTTGGTTCTTACTCTTCAGGATAAATCCTTTTTTTTTTTTTTTTTTTTTTTTTTAAAGTATGCTACCTCCTCTTCCACATCTTTCTCTGTAATCCTTCCATCTCCTAATATCAAATTCACCTTCAGAGAATTCTACCTGGTGGGAAATTACAGCAATTTCCGACCTAAACATTTTTGGCAAAAGTCCAGCTTCTAGCAATTGATGGATCCCTCTGGCCTCCAGGCTGGACAGCGCAGAGCTGCCTCAAAGAGCTCTTACAGGAAAGCTGGTGGATGTAAACAAAATGACGTCATTGAAAGGAATGTAGTGCAAACACCAAAACCAGTATCTGGACTTTTAAAAATGCACCATTAAGTTTTGTTAGACCTCTAGCCTCTAGGCCCCTATAAAAATCTAAAATGATTTACAAAAAAAAAATGTTTCCTAAATGCCTAGGGAATCTATGTGGACAAACACTTGTGACTTTAAGGATCTTCTTTCTTCTTTAGGATTGGAACATAAGAGTGTATGTTATATAGAATTATATCCGTTTGTAATTTGACAATTACCAAGCAAAAAAAACAAAAACAAAAAACAAAAAAAACTAGGGTTTCTTCTAGATATAGAGACCAGAAAAAAATTCCCTCATTTTGGCCCTCTCACATGAACTTCAAGGCCTGCATGAACCTGTGGATAGTTTTTTGCCTTTTTACTCCACCTGCACCATCAGATGTCAAAATGAGCACTGCAGCACAAGAGTGAAATAATATTTAAACTGGAATATCTGTAGCTTGCTGAGAAAGTAATCTAATGATTGCCTCACTTTCTTATATGACCATAGGTATCAATATTGTACAGAGTTTCCTTGAAGTTGAAATTGCTGTAGACATCTAGGCTGGGTAAATGATGTCAGCTAACTCAGGTGCTTGAGTTTAATGACTCTGTACTCATGTCATTGATGCGAGAAACAGGCAAATTGAAAGGGATTCTCTCTGCTGTCTTCTCTTCTCTCCATTGTCACTAGCCCTGGGAGACCCACTATAGTTCAGGCTAACAGCTCCCAACTCTGTCATCTATATCACCTGTTGGGTCTGTCCCTCGAGTTCCAGGCCACAACTATGTAACTGCTGCCATAGGTCCCTGAAACACATCATGTCATAAACCTAAATTCATTTTTTCACTAACGAATTATATCTGCCTGCCCTGATGTCTTAAATTAGTTTTCTATTATTCAGACAGTTGCACAACTAAAATTTCTTACTGCTTCCCAGGAATTCTTGATTATGTGACAATGTCCAAACTCCAATGTCCAGAGGAGTGCAGTAGAGAAAAGCTAAATATCTATCTTAAGAAAGTTCTTTGGGGAGCACCTGGGTGGCTCAGTCAGTTAAGCGCCTAACTCCTGGTTTTGGCTCAGGTTATGATCTCAGGGTGTGTGAGTTCAAGCCTCACATTGGGCTCTGTACTGTCAGTGCAGAGCGCATTTGGGATTCTCTCTTTCTCCCTCTTTTCTGCCCCTACTCTGCTTATGCTTACTCATGCACGCGCTCTCTCTCTCTCTCTCTCTCTCTCTCTCTCTCGCTCTCTCTCGCTCTCGCTCTCACTCACTCTCTCTCTCTCAAAATAAATAAATAAAACTTGAAAAAATTATTTAAAGAAAGAAAGTTCTTTGACTTGAACCATACTGCCATTATTCTCTAACGACTTTTGAGAGTTTGCTAAAGACTGAATCATCCAGTATAACCTGTCACAATCAAAAAACTCGCTTCAAGTATATAATCCTTCTTGTGTGGCTTGGAGATGCTTTTTTTGTTGTTTATTTGTTTTTTTACTATTAATTTAACAAATATTTGATTTTCACTAGTTTTCCCACTAATGTCCTCTATTTGTTCTGAGATCCACTTCAGGGTGCAACACTGCATGTAGTTATTCTGTCTCCGTAGTCTCTTCTGTTCTTTGACAGTTTCTTAACCTTTTCGAATCTTTCACAACCTTGACGGTTTGAGGATCACTGGCCAGGCATTTATACAGAGTTTCTCAGTTGAGGGTTTGTCTTCTATTTTTCTCATGATTACACTAGAGCTCTTGGTTTCAGGAAAAGTGCCACAGAGGTGAAGTAAGTGCATTTCTCATGCGCTACCAGGGGATACGTGATGTCCACATGGTGTTGATGTTGACCTTCATCATTTGGTTAAGGCAGTGTCTGCCAGGAGTCTTCACTGGAAATTCACTATTATCCCTCTTATCATGAATGTGGTTTTTTTTTCTTTAAAAGACTCAGGTTTTGTAACAAACTTTTGTTTACTTACTTTTCTTTTTTATAATCCTTTAGTACGTAGCATCTTCTTCCAGGAAAAAAAAAGAGAAAAAAAGAAAAAAGAAAACATATTTGATTTATTTTTCCTGGAAACCAATAAAGTCATCTTTTCACAAATATTTTTTAAATATTAAAATATAACTCAACCCAGTGCTGTTTCATATAGGACATCAATATCATGACTCATCGTTGTAATGCATTTGAACTACTGTTGTCATTGATTGACTAGGTTTCCTAGAACTTATAAAACCTCACTTATATTGGTAGTCTTTATGGCATTAATCAATCAAGAAAGCACTCAGAAATTGCCCCCTTTTTGTTTAGAAAAGCAGGTATAATATATTTATGTGAAGTTTTGGAAAGTTCTGGTAAAAAAACCCCTGAAATATATGATGAATTCTGGTTTACTTCAGAGGAAAGATTAATATAAAAGTAAAATTTTATTTAAAATTATGTATAACCCTGAAAGTTCCTCTTGTAAGTGAAAAAAATTTATATGCAATAATACATTATCTGGACATATTTTTTAAAGTTAAAATGTTTATTCTTTCTCAGTAATGGTTGTCAAGTTCAAAGCTTGTCAAGCATATTCACCTGAGTTATATCTGTGTACTTCCTGAACTTCTAGAGCTAAAGAGGATGTTTGCAAACATGATTCACACCTGTCAGAGAAAAGGTGAAATAATTGGGAAGAGTAATTTATAATAGTAGGCTTTTAATAATATTGTAAGGAGGTTTACTGTACATTTTGATAAGTTCCTCAGGAAAAAAACAGAGTCATGTCTTCTTGTATCCATAGAATATTTGTGTAATTGCCACAACAGCATATGATTAAATTTTGAAATCTAGAGTACACGTTAAGAAAGAAAGAGAGGGTGTGCCTGGCTGGCTCAGTCAGTAGAGCTCAGAGTCACGAATTCAAGCCCCACATTGAGCGTAGAGCTTACTTTAATAAACAAACTAATAAACAAACATATATGCCTCATTTTTAAAAAATACAAGAGAGACATGAGGTTACAACTGAGTGATATTTGCTATTAGAATTCAGGTATGGCTGCTACAGACTTGCAAGACCCCGTTTCATTAAAGTTCTGCTAGACATTGGGACGCAAGGCAGAACACTGGTGTTCAGGAGACAGAGTGTCACACAAAAAAGGAGAAGGGCATCTTTTCAGCTTCTGTGGATGATAAAGCATAACTTTCATTGAATCTGTAGTTCAAGAATAGGGTGTCCATTGGCGCTAAGGTTTCAAGGCAGTAGCTGAGGTTGTGGAGGCAGTGATGACACATAGCTATGGAAGCATCAGCTCGTGACTGAGATGGCACCGATGATGTCCTGTACACGCTGCTGTGAAATAAATGCTAAGAAGCGGCTAGAAGAGGTCTCAACAGTGCAGTTGGTAGAAGTCAGAGAAGGTGGACAGACCCAAATTCATTTGATTCTGAGGCCAATTTTTCTCAATTGCCATGCTGTAGTGCTGGTTAGCTTGCTCAGAAGGGATCAGACAAACCACTTGGTTCATTGTCAAGAATCTGACATGCGTGCCAGTACCAGCAACAGAACTGGAAGTAAATGTTTAAAGTGGTAGATATGAAGAATTTGATAATCACATACTGGTATCTCTAACCAAACTCTCCAGTTATTAAATAGTTAAATAGCAACAAATGAAATAATGCATCACATTACATGCATTTATTTTACTGTTCCCCCCCACCCCACCCCCACCCTTGCTCAGGCAATTATTCAAGAATATTAAGAACAGTACATAAAGTGGCCACTTGGTGTCAGGAGCTACTAACTGTTCCTATAAAAGAAACCTTTCCAGTGTGGAAAAGAACCACAAAGAATAGTTTTTAATGACTTGCCTACCTAATTTTCTCCAACTTTAATGTTTTAACTACTCAACATTTTAATGCAATTCTCAACAATTTGGCTTAGGATGTTCATAATTAGAACTGTTCTGAATTTATTGTTAAGCTGATTAGTAAATCTCAACTGCCTACTGATTTTAAATTTGCACTGATCTATTTGTGGAATCTAGTTCTAATAGGTAATCATTCTAGGGGTACTTGGGCATATGTCCTCCTCTATACCATGATAGAGATAGTCTAGAAAGAATGAGGTGAAGAAGAAGAAGGAGAAGGAGCTGTGGTGTCCAGCAACCCTCGGTTTAATAGCCCAGCCAACTTTTAGCTCTTTGATCTTAGATAAGTAACTTGAGTTTCTGTTAACTCATTTGAAAAATGAGGATAATAGTATAATATAATAAAACACAATATGTATAATTACTATATTGATTAAGTGATATAACCAATATTTGTTAAGTGCCCCACCTGGTGTCTGGCACAGAGTGGGTGCTTACCAAATTACATCTAATATTATTTTACAGTGAGCTAATATCATGTTGATATGCCTATTTGAATGTTCTATGATTCTTATCTAGAATTTACTGAGATTTTCTTCAGTCTGTTAAATCCATTCAATGAAGAATCAGAATGGATCAATATCTGATTTCATTTCATTATATTACTATTTCAGTTCTAAAAACTATTTTAAATTTTGGAATGAATTGATTAAATCATCTCTTATGCCATGTAATCAATATAATACATTAGTATTAGGAATTATTTAGAGACTTTTTTACCCATTTTTTTTCTTTTATATGTTGTATCCTCTAACTTATATATCTCAGTCTTTTATAAACTTTAGTTTGTCCTTAAATTTATACCATTTTAATTTTTTCATGTTCCAAGAAATGGAGAAATATTTCCCAAATTGGAAAAGAGGAACTATAAGTCATACTGGAAATTCTGAAGATGGAGAAATAGGAGAGTGTATTTAAATCAGGTTTTCACCCTGACCCTCCATTCTAATAGACAAGAAAGTATCAGAGGAAGGATGAAATAATATATTCCTACATAGACAAGGTTAAGTTTGGGCACCATATCCTTATTTAGGCCTTTCTTTTACTTTCTCCCTTTGACTACCCCCACTCTAGTGGGATATAGTGTAATCATTAGAGGTGGACTTGTAGTCAGACAAACCTAGGTTCAAATCCTTAACTTTGCCACTTTCTTGCTATGATACCCAATTGAAGGTACTAATTTTCTTTGAGCCTTAGTACGTAATAGAAATACATACATAAGAAAATATATGTCATTCTCTCAGCAAGTTGCCTGCAGTGTATTTAGAAATCAGTCACTGGGGGCACCTGGGTGGCTCAGCCCGTTTAGCGTCTGGCTTCAGCTTAGGTCATGATCTCACAGTCCGTGGGTTCAAGCCCTGTGCCGGGCTTTGTGCTGACAGCTAGCTCAGAGCCTGGAGCCTGCTTCAGATTCTGTTTCCCTCTCTCTCTCTGACCCTCCCCTGCTCATGCTGTCTCTCTCTGTCTCTCAAAAATAAATAAAAAACATTAAAAAAAAAAAGAAATCAGTCACTCAGTCATGCATACCTTTGTTCCAGACAGCAATGGGAAAGCTACTTAAATTAGAATTATAATTTTTTTATAAACTTATTTTTGGATTAGATGGTCCAGTTGAAGAACTAGACTTAGACACCCTTATGTCAGTGAAGATGTAAAGAAAACGTAATAGTTATGACCCCAAAGTTGTTTTTAATCCTGGCTCCATAAATATGCCACTCTTACAGAAATGTGGGTTCTTCCTAGAAGAGAAAAAATATTGTGGGAGGACAGAGAATATACTGAGACTAGTTACTAATTTTAGTCCGGCTCTACTGGCTAAGACCAAATCGTGTATGTATTTCATTCTCTCTGCGGGGCTGACAGTAGAACTTGTATCTGTTAGTACCCCACAATGGGATAATGTAGGGTGAGATCTCTTCCAGAGATGGGGAAAGAATTTTGAGTGGTGGTTTGGGTGGTTCCTAGAGACAACACATTTTGCTCAGGAAGCAAAATGCTGCACTTAAGAGACAGAACTCAAGTGGCCTTGCAGGAAGAGTTCGGCATGTGGACTCAAAGCTGACTTCACTGATGTTTCCATGAACGTCTGCCTAATGTCCCAGAATATGGACGTGGAAGGATTTCCAGTGACTGAAATAAATATAATGCCTCATGTAACAGCTCCTTAGGATGGATTACGCCACGCATGCCCCTTGATTTCTGACTGGGAGAACTGCCTCAACATGCTGTCCACCAGGTAACTGTATGAAGAAGCTTGCAGGCAAAGAACATCTAAGTGCATTTCTTGAGGAGCTGTATAGTCAGAGTAACAACCCAAATTCTTGTTGTTTGTAAATACAATTAGGACTAAGGGAAAGAGGTATCCAGTGGCTGGAAAAAAAATATGTGTGGGGGAATACCTAAGGAAACTCATTATCTTGACAGGTAGGGGTTAACTCCACAAGATGACAATTCTTTGGTATAAAAAACGGTCAGACTTTACTGTCCTGATCTGGACACATTCCAGGGCCAGGACAGGGTTTGGGTAGGAGACTTAAGTGGGAAGAAGAACTGTGATATGGTTGTAATAATGGCTGGGTGTTTCACAGACACCAGGATAAGTGATCTAAATTCCAACATAGTGGAAACTGGAGATGGTCTAAATAATTTTTTGGTTGTGAGAGTGATGACTACCTTGTGGCTCTAGGTCCCCAGAGTTTTTTTCCCTGCATCCCAGAAGTTACAGGTTTAGAAGAAAAAGAGCTTAAAATAGTGTTGTCAGATTTATTTAATGAAATTTGAATCTCATTTGACCAGTGATTTTTTTTAGTACAAGTATGTCCCAATATTGCATGGGACATATATATAATAAATTTTTGTTTGTTTATCTGAAAGCCATTTATCTAGGTGTATAGTATTTTATCTGGTAACCATATTTAAGTGCTTACATAATGTATTTGTTAATAAGAAATAATTATAGTGGCTGTCTGGCTCTGCCTAGCATTTTTCTCTAGAGTCTCTAAGAGGAGATAGACTCATTCCCAACAAAAGAAGATATGGGAGATGTTCTCTGTCAGTAGACAAAGTCTGTGAGAAACACATACTATTACATATTAAAAACCTCTTTTATGGGATTTTTACAACATTGAAAGTGTCTAACACAAAAATGAAGATTTAGAACTTCCCTCTCTGCTTATGACAGAGAGGATGTCAAAACTACCAAAGAAGTATTGCAATAGAACTAACAGGATTGGCTGTTGTCGCAAGTTTAATGAGGAGTGGGGAGAGAGAAGGTAAGTTTGGAATGACTTACAGGTTTCTGGTTCAGTTGGACAAATAGCATGATGAACCAAGAAGAGCAAGAGGAATATGGAATCCTTGAGGAAAAATTGAATCCAGTTTTGATAAGCTAATTTTGAGATGCCCTTTCTGGGTATGTCCACCATGCCATTGAATATGTGCATTTGGAACCCAAAAGAGAATCTGCGTTAGAGATAGGATTGATAGTTGAAATCATAGAAATGAGAATAATTGTGGACGTATAATGTATAGATACTGAATAGCATAGGGCCAATGATAGAACCTTGGAGGAACACATACGTTTACGGAAGAGATAAAGGAAAGAAAACACAGAATAAACTAGGAAGAAAATTTAGAAAGAAAACTGGGAGAAATGGTGTCTCAGAGGGAAAGGGATGAGAACTTCATAAAGGAAGCGCACAGGGGTGCCAAATGCTGATGAGGTCAAGTAAGATGTAATATAAAAAAGGGTCACTGAATCTGACAAGTGGAATGCCACTGGGGATATGTGCCAAAATGTATTTATATAGAAGCAGTGGGACTGAAGCCAGATTGCTGTGAATTGGCAAGTCACAGAGGTAAGGACGTGGAAATAGTGAATGCAGTCAGTCAAGGAGCCTGACTGTGGATTGGGGGAAGCTGGCAGTATTTAAAGGGGACATAGGATTGAAGGAGAGCTTTCTGCTCTTTTTGAAAGAGAAAAATGGAATTGAGGCTTTTTTTTTTTTTTTTTTTTTTTTTTTTTTTTACTGATAGAAACTTGGTCACGTTTATGAGTGAGTGAAGGGTGAAACTGCAGAGCAAAGGGTGACAGAAAATGGTCAGTATCCTGAAAGTAAAATAAGAAGGAGCGGGAACAAAGGGACAGTGGAGGTGTTAGTCTTTAAAGTAGAGAGGTCATGTTTCATATGCCATTTCCTGTACTGTGCCTGAAAAGAAGCAGATGAAAGTCAGTGAATAGTCTAGGTAAAGAAGTAGGAAGAGAAAAATAACTTGGGAAAACAAATCATAAGGTGGCACATATCCAGAGTTTCCTAATGTCACACATGCCATCCCGTGTAAAAGATAATGGTTTATGGGGCTGCCTATCTGAAAATGAATTTTAGCACAGATCCAGCATGGAGGAACATGTAAATCACCAGCACAATGGTGAACCATTAGGATAACAACAGTAACAAGAAAAAAAGCCCTTTGTATTGAAAATCCCCAATGGCATTCATCTGTCATAGCCACATCTATTTGTTATGAATTCCTAAAGTCCTTTATCTCAGAAGTTAAAGCCAATGAGGGGTGCCTGGGTGGCTCATTCTGTTAAGCATCTGACTCTCTATTTCAGCTCAGGTTAAGATCTCAAGGTTAATGGGGTCAAGCTCTGTGTCAGGCTCTATGCTGAAAGCTGAATAGAGCCTGCCTGGGATTCTCTCTGCCCGCCCTCCCACCCACCTCATGCTCTAAACAAACAAACAAACAAACAAACAAAAATCAGTCAAAAGTGATGGTAATCCCAAATATTCCAAAAGGAATAAGGAGGCAATGAGGGGACAACCAAGGTGATTGTTGGCTACCAACATGGTTTCAGTGATTGGATTAGGACACTTCCTTCCTTCAAATCAAAAAGCAGTTCTTCTCGTAAGTAGTTTGTCTGGTTTGTTTTGGTAGAACACAGTTTACTACTGCATTCAGTCTGACTTCTGAAATTGCAGTCCCCTAACAGATTAAGCATCAGTGAGCACTCTAGTGGGCGCATTGGATGGCTGTCTAAAACACTCACAAGCAAGTATGCGCACAGAGGCTTTATCAATCATAGTTCAAATGGCAAAGAACCACATGCCCATCAATGACAAAAAGGATAAATACATTGCAGATTATTTGTAAAACACATACTATAGAGCAATGGAAATAAATTATAGTTACATGCAGAAACATGGATGAATCTTATGAATACAATGTTGAAGGAGAGAAGGTGAATATAAAGAAATGTTTGCTATTGTGATTCTGGGTACACCATGTCCAGAAAGGGAGGTTGCAGGTTATAGTGGTGGAGACTTTGAAGATGTTGGGAATTTTTGTTTTGGGCTTATTTCTTTTATTATCTGAACTAGATGCTGATTATATGGGTGTTTCCACTTTGAAAATCCATAGAGCTGTACATGTGATTTGTATGCTGTTTTGTATATATGCTGTGTTTCAATATTCCTTAGTGAAGCTGAGAAATACACGGCATGAGGAATGAAGGTGGTGGTGATCTTTGTATAGGAGATGAGGGGTCTTGGCCAGGATGGGGCACAAGTGACCTTTTGGGGCAGCTAATGATAATCTGCTTTTCGACCTGGGATGTGGTTAAGGTAGTGTGTTCACTTTGTGAATACTTTGTGTGCGTTCTTGATTTGCACACTTACCTATATGTAAATTATACTGAAGCTAAAAATCTAAACAAACAAAACACTCAAACTGCTCGCCACTGCACTGTTACACTATGTGGTAAATGTCTTCTTACAATGAGGTATGTGAATCCAGGCTTAGAATTTGACCCTGAGGTGACAGTGGGGAGTAGCTACTGTGCCTTCTATTGTCCCTTCTTTGAAATCAAAGGGACATCTTTCTCCAGTCAATCCTGACTCCTTATTCTGACTGTAGATCATGTCATAGCTTACTTGGTTAGGATGTTGTGCATAGAATGCCTTTACTTATTTCCTTAATGTTTTGTCATAATATATCAAGTTAATTTGTAATTCATCTTTGATTTATAAGTGAAAAGCACTGAATTTTAGCAGAAAGTCTCATAAATATTTTTGGAATAACAGTCCCATATTTCTTTGGATATTTTTTCTTCTACTTAGGAAAATCATGGCAAAATATCTAGTCATTGAATCTAGTTTATTTTTTGTTTTTCATTTGTCAGAAATATTAAGGTGTTTAACATTTTTAAAAACCTATTTTGATGTTTTACTCTAATTTACTGCTAATTCTCAGTGATATGGATAGTCAAATTTTATAGCATTTGTAAACTTTCACAGAGGGCATGTCTACCCATATCATTTGGCAAGGATATTTCAAATTTGGGAAAGAACTTCTTTAAAACCTTCATCAATAGTGGCTTACTATATCAGCATTGTAGGCTTCTATCCATCAGGAAAATAAATATACAAATAAGTATAGTGTTTTCATCTGAATAAACTCAAGCTAAAGACAATAGTCACTATTGGAAGAAAATAAAAATTCTGATTTTTTGAGTATCATAATTGATTCATATCTTCCACAGACTTGCCTTGCTTTGTAACTCTAATATTATTCTTTTTCTGGTAATCCAATTATCACAACTTGGCAAGTAGGAATCCATTTAAGCTAATTCTATTATCTAACAGAGTCTCAGAAATTTAGACAACATCTTTGTTTTCCTAGCAACCAGATACTCCAGACCATCTTGAATTTTTTATGTCCCCAAATGGTGTATTACCTACTTTTTATAGAATTCTAGTCCTTTTAACTGGAAAATAATATTAGGGACCAAATCTGGTTATTAGGGATGCAAAGTAGACTAATGTATACTTCTTATAGTAAAACAGTTTTTAGGACATGTTAATAAAAAAGCTAGAAAAGTTGTATTTCAAAATCATGTATTCAGGGCACTCTCATGTATTGCCAATTGGATTGTCCGTGGAGGAGAACTGATACCATCAGAATTACAAATACAGCAAATTATAGTTTGGGGCCAGCAGTCCTACTTTGGGGAATTATCATGTAGATAGATTTGCAGCAGTATAAAATGACATATTGTTTGTAATTAAAAAAATTGAAAACACCCAAGTTTCTTAACAAAAGGGAGTCAGTATATTTATAGAATAGACTACTAAACAAATGAAATAAAGCAAAGAGGTTCAGTCCTTGTATGGCTTCAGGAGAGGCTACTGTAGGGAAAATGGTTGATGGATAGTCAGGACAGAAGTATGGAGCCATCAGAGTAATAGAGGAGAAAATTCCAGTTTCTCTGCTGAGAGGCTGTGAGCTCCCGAAGAAGCTGCAGACCTCCGGACAAAGCTTCTAGAGATCTGCAATTCTGGATTTACCATAATCAAACACCAAAGATTCCATCAAACCTGGGTCAGGTAATCCTAAGGAAATTGTTCCAACTCTTGCTCCAAAAGTCCTTTCAGTAGCAGCAGCTTTTAATGGACATAAAGATAGTAAACCATGGGAAATACTTCCAGAAACAAAGATGAGCATAAAGAATGTTGAACAGATACACCAAAACCAGCAGGCCAAACTTCTTCAATAAAGGAACAGTTGGGTTTTAGATAACTGGAAACGATGGGGAAAAAAGCACAAAATTTCATTTTGGAAGTGTCCATGACCAGTACAATTAAATGATGAGTTTTGAAATTTGGGTATGAGATGGGTATAAAGTTAAAAGAAATAGTTTGTTTTTTAAAAGGCCAATAGAAAACTATCTTTGGAAACAGATCCAGGGGTTCTGTTTGTTTTTGTTTTTGTTTTGTTTTGTTTTTAATTTTTTTAACATTTATTTATTTTTGAAAGACAGAGAGACAGAGCATGAGCAGGGGAGGGGGAGAGAGGGAGTCACAGAATCCAAAGCAGGCTCTAGGCTCTGAGCTGTCAGTACAGAGCCTGACGCAGGGCTCAAACTCACAAACTGTGAGCCAAAAGTTGGCTACTTAACCAACTGAGCCACCCAGGGACTTCTGTTTTTGTTTTTTAAGATTAAGTTGTACTCTAATAAATGAGAGGTTCAAACGAGAGGTGATTTGTTTCATGGATAGATTTCAAGACATTTGCTAATTTTATAGTTTTATGGTATTCATTTCCAAAAGTTAAGGGTAATAAACTGGAAATGGCATTTTTAAGAATGGCTATTTCTTAGACACAACTATTAGCATCGTAAGAGAGAAGCAAAAGTTACTGTCTATTTAAACCATGGCAGTTTCTCTCTAACTTACACCCTCATTACCTAAACTGTCTGGCTCCCGATAGCCATACAGAGAGGGAATATTGTATTAGGAGGAAAATATCACTGGACTGTTGACAAAGTCAATTTAGACAAAATTAAAATATAGTTTTTTCTCATATAAGCATTTGCTTTGTTTCAAGTCATTGTGAAGTAGACATTGCATTGCTTTCAGTGGATACAGACACTTAGCTCTTTAAAAATACTATTTTTTGAAATTTTGTGTGAACTGTTGAGTATTTGAAATAGCCTTTCACCTCAATGGATTTTGTCTACTTCCATTGGTCTTTAAAGAACAACCATTTGTCATCAAAATAAACCACTATTCTGAATGTGCTTCTCCTGTTGTTATCAAATAGTTCCTGTAAGCACTTTTTAAAGAAAACAATAAGGAAGTTCTCTTTGCATGGATATAGAAAAATTTCCTAGATACATCGTTTAGTGAAAACAAATAAGCGTACTATTATTTCTTTTTGGATCAAATAAATCTTTCACCTTTTATTTTAAAAACATGCAGAAAAGAATGTTTTTATTGAAAAAAAAATCACTATATTTGCTTCTATTTGCAAAGGGAATCTCTGAAACGACTGATAAGTAACTTGAAAAAAAGTGTTCATGTGTCAGGGATATGGTTTGGATAGGGTTTGGAGCTAGGTGGTTAGAAGACATGATATCAAGACTTTTTACTGTATACTCTTTACTTTTAATTTTTTTAAAGCATGTGTTTTGAAATGTGTATTACCTATTAAAAATTTAAAAACATTGCAAATAAAATATGTAGACACACTTAAAAATAACTAAATAAAATGTAAAAATTAAAAGATAGGCATCTGTATTGATCTTAATAATATTTCTCTGCAATATAACCACATAATTTTTTTAACCACTCAAGTGAAGTATGATTGTACTCTCTGTTCTTTTATAATTTAATAAGCTATATAGTTTTCCATCTAAGTGAAAAGCGGATGGAAACTAATGTGATTAATTATTTACTTTCTATACTAACACAAAACAACAAATCCAATATAATAATACTTAAAATAAACTATGGAATGAATAATATTAATTTTATAGTTTCTTTTGGCAGCCATTCCTTTGAATATATCTACAAACATTGCACAATCAAATTACTTTGCTCTTGAGTCAACATTATTAATTTCTCATTCTGTTGTGATTATGTCAAATTTCCCATTAGATACTATGTTCCAATATTTTAGGTTTATTTT
Organism: Suricata suricatta; assembly: GCF_006229205.1. NCBI lineage: Eukaryota > Metazoa > Chordata > Mammalia > Carnivora > Herpestidae > Suricata > Suricata suricatta. The sequence continues at coordinate 50,372,076 of NC_043714.1, forward strand.
AAATTAAAACCTTCTGTTGTTCCTATAACTGGAAGTATTTACTTGACAGCAGCTTTTGACTACTAGCCCTTCCCTATAAAGCTATGGAGCTGGCTCTCCCTTTGCAAATATTTATATTAAACTATCTTTTAGCCACAGTGGCAAACATTATCAGTGATCACCAATGTTTTTTTTCCCTTTTTCCAAACAACCTCTTTTTTTTTCAATTTTTCTTATTATTAAATAGTATGGTCGTTCGACTGGATTTTGGCCAACACAACAAGACATCAATGATGTTGCTACTTCTAGGCTTGGTTCATAAAAACCTCTCACCTACAATTTTCATTGTTTTTTTTTTTCTACCAAGTGAGGAGGGTTTTCTGGATAGAACAAGAGGATGAACCAAATGGAAAAAGACTGGATCTCTGAATGATCGCATGGGGCAGAACCTGCCCACACCCCCTTCAACAACATTCATTAGGTCAATAAATATTCACTATTTATGGCCGTAAGCCTCTGAAAATTTGTAATTGTTGTAGCAATTAGTCTACCAGACTAATAGAGACAACCATCTGGTAGGTGCATCTGAAATTATTTAAAATATAAATAGGTTTGTGTTCACAAATTGCTGCAATTTTGCCTTCAGTTGGACACAAAAATAAGGGAATATTACTGTAATTGTATTTTAAATAAGAATTTAAAGTATTTAAAGCAATTTTAAATTTTAAAGTGTGATTACAGTTAGCAAAATGTTAGAGGCCAAACATTTATATTTGATTAAAGCACTCAGGTTTTCTTGTCTAATTCAAATTTAACTGCATTAAAAATCTTGTCCTGGGGCATAGGTTTTAATTTATCTTTCCTGAGTTATTAGCATTTTTCTCTATATCATATTTATTTTCTAACTTTACTGTAAGATATGTTGATATAACAAAGTGTTTAATATCACAGTTTCCAAATCTTAGTCTTAAAATGATTTAATCTTACTCTATTACTTATTTAAGTTTTGCTCTGGGATCAGTATGTAGATAAAGATACAAAATGGAGCTCCTATGGAGGTTATGTAGTGAGCTCTGTTCCTTTCCTTTTTTTTCTTCTTATTAATATTATCTAGTGTTTAGCAAATTACTAGGTCTCTAAAAAGAAGAAGCATCCTTTGAGGGACATAAAGGAAGAGGGACATCGGTGAAAATTAGAATGTAATACTTGATAGAAAAGTTTACATTTAATAAATTAAAAAATACATACACAATTTAATGATTTTATGTAACATATTCTTTTAACTCTTGATTTTTATAAACTAACCTTGTGTGCGTGTGCACACACGTGTGTGAATGTATATGTGCACATGTATTTACTACTACCATTGAAGGTTTACCATTGTAAATTTAAAATGTTGCCAAATTAGGCAATAATTTTGTCAATCGAAACCTAACCTTAAGGAAAAACGAAGCACAAACTAAATCCAAATCTAGCAGAAGGAAAATAATAGAGATAAAAGTGGAGATATAAAAAACAGAGCATATGATACCAAAGAAGAGTAGGGACTTGAGATTAGGGGAAAGTATGGTGTATATGTAATGGGAGCACCGAAAAGGGAGGAGAGAGAGAACAGAGTAGAAGCAATATGAAGAGATCATTGCGGAGAGTTTTCCAGGCTACAGTCAGACTCCTTAGCCTGACATTTAAGGCCTTTCACAGTCTGGACGCCACAGCTTCTGAACAGCTCTTCCTGATTTTTGCTCATGTTCTTTTCTGCCAAACAACGTCCTTCTTCGTTTACCTGCATGTTGAAATCTTACTTCTCTTTTTTTGAGCAATTAAAATGTTTTCTGCATTGTCTTCCTAATTCCCTTGATCAAAATGAATTGTTCTCACCATGGGAACTTCATGAGCTCTTTGTTTATATTCAAATATAGAACTCATTGTTGTCTGACTCCTATAATTCTGTCAGCCACCTTTCTTCTCTACTACACTGAGTTCAAAGAAAGTTTTGTGATATTTTCACTTTTCATTGGAAAAGGAGCGGCTTTTCCATTAGGAGCGACTAAAAGGAATTTAATGCTCAAGGAAACTTGTTAAGCCAAGAACCACAGAAGTATGGGAGAGAGCAACTTAATAAGGCTCTAGCATTCTTGAAGGCATATCAAAATAAATAAGGAAGGAGACATCATAAGGGAGGGAGGCGTCTCATAGCATCAAGATTATAAGTTTCCAGAGGAACTGTGTAGGTTTATTTAGACTCTAATGGAATATTGCAAACCTCAGCGTTTGATTCCCTGCATGTATACAGAAGGATATTAGCCATAAACTCTGCTTGTATCTGCAGAGAGACAGATCTATTACTCTGTCTATCCCCAAAGTAGGACCACATCACATACTGAGTATGACATTAATAAGGGAAGAGACTAAGCTTACAAATGAGATATAGTTGTAGAATTTTTGTCAAGAAATGGTCAAGCTAGGAGGTAAAATAGAAAACTGTTACAAGGGTGATCTAAAGTTATCTCAAAATGTGTATTGCCAATAAAAAATATTATTAAGTGTCTACTTGTGAGAGTCATGAAGTGGTGACTCTCCTGTAGGCACTTAATAAATGAAATACAGATTTAATTTGGAACCACAGTATTCACTGAATTTTTACAGTTGATTAATAGTTCCTTCAGAGATCTCAGTAGAATTCTCAAGGTATACATACAATTTATTATTTCAATAATAAATGCACTTTGTTGACTTAGCTATGGCAATTCAATTCCTGAAATTAAATTGCACAAATCCTGTGAAAATAGAAAAAGTGAAATGTAACAATATAAGGTTCTTTCTTAGAACTTAGCTTGATTTTTATGTGTGTGAGAGGGACAAGTTGTAAAGTAGGAGGAAAAGAATCCTAAAGAAATAAAAGCTTTGAGGGTTCAGTTACAAAGGTTTCATCCTTTCAACTTAACTGGAAACATGTAAGCAAGAAAAATATACATGCTTTTTCTTAGGTGATATTTTTTGAGTTTCTTGTCATTTGCTCCCTTCAGCAGATGGGGGTCTGATATTAAGTTGTCCTTTTAGGAGGATAAAAATTCACTCTAATACCATATTCGCTCTAACATTCACAGTAAGTGGAGGTGGTGGAGAGTTGAATGAGTCGCAGGGGAAGAAGTCAAGCTCAGAATGAGGAAATTACTCCTTACTGCTCTACAAGTAATTTGTTGTCTACTTTGGGCTTTGAAATAATAGAGTTGAATACCTATTGATGAAGGTAGAATTTGTGTCTAACTTCCTTCTCGATATAGTGAGGAAGTTAAGCACTCAGATTACTAATGTTCTCCCTGATAGAATGTAAACCTATACAGCTTTCCTGATAGTTTGCAGTCTGGAGGTTATTAGACTCAAGCTTCTTCATATAAACCTCAGTTTACGTTAGAAGCCATGGGATGTAGACAAAAGTAGAAAAATCCTGAAGATAGAAGGTACAGATCCATTTCCAAGACAAGTGTAGAAAACATCAGGGGTTTAAATAGATCTTTTGACAAGACGCTTGGCCTAAAGTTTCCTATCAGTGAGCTGTTCAGGTCTTTAGATATTTTAGCAAGGTTTTTAATAATTACACATAATTTATAGCTGATCTCCACAGAAGTAAACTGATCTCAATATGACTCCTTTTAAAATTGTCATAGCTTCATAGTGAAGAAACAATGAAACAAAATCAAACAAGTGGCTAATTAAGTCCTGTTTCTGAGGAGAATGAGGAGCAAAGACTTCTTTTCAGGAAATGGACCACTTAATCAACCAGCTCTCTGAGCACACTATAATGCTTTATAGTTAATGCCAATATCATAAATGACCTGCCAAGATATCTCATATGATATTACTTCGGAATATCTCCAGAAACCAATCAGTTCTCACCATCTTTACTGCTACCAAATCCACCATCCTCTCTTACCTGGATTACTGTGATTGTCCCCTTGTCTTCTATTCTCTGTTCCCACCCCTTTCTCTCTGAGTCTCTTCTCAACACAAGTATGAGAAGAATGATTCTAAATATAAGCCAGACAACGTCACTTCCCAAATCCGGTCATAACTCCCATGTCACTCACAGACTAAAAGTCAAAGTCTTTACAGTGATTGACTTAATTTGAGTTCTTTAAAAGCAAAGCCAGGGACACCTGGGTGGCTCAGTTGGCTAAGCCTCTGACTTCGGCTCAGATCATCATCTCATGGTCCGTGAGTTCAAGCCCTACATCAGGCTCTGTGCTAACAGGTCACTCAAAGCCTAGTGACTGCTTCGGATTCTGTGTCTCCTTCTCTCTGCTCCTCCCCTACTCGCACTCGCTCTCTATCTCTCTGTCTCTTAAAAGTAAATAAACCTTAATAAATTTTTAAAAAACATTAAAAATAAAAAGGAAAGCCAGAGGTGAGTATTCTTTTTTTTTTTAACTGATTTTAAAGATACTGCAATTTTTATACACTTCAGTGATTTTTCAACATTTTGCAGCTGTTTGGCTTTGCAGCACAGCAATTCATACACTATACTGTACAAAATTACCAGCAAGACTGGAATGATGTATTAATAGAAGGCACCATCATGCTTATTACATTACCAGAGAACAAAAATACGGTAAAGACAATTTCCACTGTACACAGCTTAAAGAAAGGAAAAGGGGAGGA
>NC_043714.1:50376813-50382596 GCF_006229205.1 Suricata suricatta
TTTTTTTTTTTTTTGACTCAAAGGACCTGAATTCAGTTGGGCATGTCCTTTTTAAGTTCATTTTGTTGTAGATAGTTTAAGATATGGTCTCCTGGGCCTCAGTGACCAGTAAAAACCTGCCTCCTAGTGGTACTGTTTCTTCCTCTGGAATTCCACCCCATGTTAAAGCACCAGTCTCACAGCCAAGAGTTGAAGCTAAACCCGAAGTTCAGTCTCAGCCCCCTCGTGTGCGTGAACAACGACCTAGAGAACGGCCTGGTTTCCCTCCTAGAGGACCAAGACCAGGCAGAGGAGATATTGAACAGAATGAATCTGACAACTGTAGAATAATTCGCTATCCAGACAGTCATCAACTTTTTGTTGGTAACTTGCCACATATTGATGAAAATGAACTGAAAGAGTTCTTTATGAGTTTTGGAAACATTGTGGAACTTCGCATCAATACCAAGGGTGTTGGGGGAAAGCTTCCAAACTTTGGTTTTGTGGTTTTTGATGACTCTGAACCAGTTCAGAGAATCTTAATTGCAAAACCAATTATGTTTCGAGGTGAAGTACGTTTAAATGTGGAAGAGAAAAAAACAAGAGCTGCAAGAGAGCAAGAAACCAGAGGTGGTGGTGATGATCGCAGAGATATTAGGCGCAATGATCGAGGTCCTGGTGGTCCACGTGGAATAGTGGGTGGTGGAATGATGCGTGACCGGGAGGGAAGAGGACCTCCTCCACGAGGTGGCATGGCACAGAAACTTGGCTCTGGAAGAGGAACCGGGCAGATGGAATGCCGCTTCACAGGACAGCGTCGCTGAAGCTCCACTGTTGGCAAAGTCTTGGCAGTGGTACATTATTCATCATGTTTGCATTCTTGTTAATTTTTTTTTGGCTTTGGAATGTGACACAGCCTTTTTGATCATTTCTTTGATGTGAAAAGCATCTTTTGGTTATCAGTTAAATTGAGGTGGACATTATTTCCCCAATTTCACAACAGGATTCACATTGTTAATTTATAAATCGAGACTTGGAGAATTAAGGACTGAGAGGTGAGTATTCTTGTAAAAGAGATAAGGTGTCCTCCCAGGTGTGAGCTGTAAGGGAGAGGGAAGCAGGATAAGGAAGGGGAAAGACTCAGAAGGGATGTCATCTCGGCTAGATTCCTCCCTCAGCCTGACTCACAGCATTAGGGCTCTGGTACGCAAGCAGCCACAGAGGAGACCAGCTTTCTCCTGTCCTCAACACATCGCACATTGGCTGGAGGCGCTGGGGCAACTCCCAGGTCAAGTGGCTCCTGTCGGCTGAGCACTCATAGCAGTTGGGGAGCGGTGTATATTGTAAAAGGGAGAGTTTACTGAACAACTGATTTGTAAAAGTGTTTCACGAGCCTTTGGGTCCCAAAATGGTGCATTCTTCCTTTGATAACAGAGTCAGATTTATCAGCAGATTCAATGTCTGCTCCTACAAAAATATCTCTCTTTTACAACCAGAAATACCCAGAATAGATCGAAAACTCACTATATCAGTTTAAAAGCATACTTCATATAGCGAGTAAGAGACCCTTTAAAAAGCTGATTTGAAAACATAGACCAGGTGCCGGATGGCTTAGTTGAGCATCAGACTCTTGATTTCAGCTCAGGTCATGATCTCACAACCTGTGGGATTCATTCCTACATTGGGCTCCATGCTGAGTGTGCAGCTTGCTTGGAATTCTCTCTCTCTACCCTTCTTCTCTGCTCACACTCTTTCTCTCTAAAAATTTTTTAATTAATATAAAAAGAAATCATAGACCATAATACAAAAGAAGTTAACAATAGTCATTGCCAAGAGTTAAAACAAATTATTTTTTCTTGGAAGATCTCCCAAAACCCACTTTTACTCTACCTGGTTTATCTTGCTCTACAATTCTAGAAGATAACCCTGGTTTATTTTATGTACTCTAAGTATGCACACATTGGAGACAGATGTAAAAAGAAAGAAAAAGGACTCCCAAATAGCTAGTGGTATACTGAACCTCTCCTGTACACTCACCTAAATGCATGTGCATTGCACACACACATATACACCTCATACTCCAACACGGTTTTCCCAGGTTAGAAAAATTCAGTACAGCATCCTTCCCCTTTCTGACCTTTTCCTATCTCCTTCCACTTTCCACATTTTCCTCTTTTCCCTCTTATTCCCTTATTTATTACTATATCATCACCTTCAAGCACCCCCTCTCCGATGGCCCCCCGTAAGGTACTTTGTGTGTGAGAAGGCATCTTCAAGACTCTTTCTCCATGAGGACCTGGGGATTCCTCTTGTTTTATTCACTGATTGATTTGGCAGCTGTGGGTACCTTCTAAATGGCAGGTACTGGAGATGCAAAGATGAACGAACTTAGGTTAGCTTCATCTAAATCTAGTCAAATTCACTATGTATCCACATAGATCATCTTCTATATCTACTCTATCCCATTTACTTCTCACAAAAACAATGGTATTCTCTACTTTCAGAGATAATTACTTCATAGAAGTTCAACAATTTTCCAAAGACTCCCAGCTAGTAAGTAGAAGAGCTGAATTAACCCAGGTTTCTAACCCCAAAGTCAAAGGTCTTTCTGCTCCACTGCTGACTGCGCTGACCAGCTGACCTATCCCAGTGGACCCTTACAGTGCAGTGTGGCTGCTTGTAAGGCAGGTCATTAGATCTGTGTCCTCACATGTTCTACTTTCTCCATAGGGCATGGGGTTGCTGAAATTCTGGCTCCTGTCAGAGACAGGAAGCAGTAGTCATTTTCTCAATGACCAAATCTTAGCTGCAGATCTTGTCCCTAAATCCCTGCTTTCTCCTCCTATTCCTCCAGTGTTTTATCCACCTGAATTTTTGTAATGCCCCTCCTACCTCACCTGCCACATATAAAGTGAAGATGAGCCTCATGCACTTTGCATAGATGGAAAGTTCTATAGTGATTTTTTATAAATGTAATGCAATATCAATACACAATATCAACTTCTAATTCTGATTTTAGGTTCTCAAATTTTTGTTTTACAACTGAAATAAACAGAATAAATAAACTTTGTAACAGAGAGTTTTGGAGTTTGATCTTCAGTTATTTTTAAGGAAGAGGTATCCTTTGTCATTATTAAACTTAGGCTTTTCTTATACTTCTTAGGAGTAATAGGTAGAAATCAAGACCTTCCTTATGAAAAATCGCCATGTGATACCCTCTAACAGAACCCTCTAACAGTATCCCCATAGCAGCACCTGTGTGTCTCGGTTGGTTAAGCATTCAACTCTTGATTTTGGCTCAGGTCATGATCTCACGGTTCATGAGATCAAGCCCCACATCTGGCTCTGCACTGACAGTGCAGTGCCTGCTTAGGATTTTCTCTCTCCCTCTCTCTGCCCCTTCTCTGCTTGTACTCTCTCTCGGTCCCTTAAAATAAATAAATAAAGTTTTAAAAAAATACATGAAAGTATACCCGTGGTCTACAAACAGACTCTTCCGACTTCTAGTTCTCAGCTCTGTATGTATCACTCTTCTGGGCCCAGCAGCCGCCCTCCACATGAATTGTTTGCGATCGCTGTCTATTACTCTAGAAACCTATTTTCAAGAAAGTCTGGTTTGGTTTGGTTTTAACCAGAAACAACTATCATGTTTTCTGACAGGCTGCTAAGTGCTTTGGCTAAAGTCTATTTTTATCTTTTATTTGTTACCTTGATCTTAAGAAGTATGCACCTTAGCAAAGTTTTGGAAAGAGAATAGAAGGCAGTTCAGCCAAAAAAACCCTCATGATATATTCTTTATTTTTAACTTGATATATATGATTAGAAGTATATAAAGGCTATTGTAAAAATAAATTAAAAGGAAGCTGAAAGTACAGCAACATTTGAGAGAAAAGAAAAGCTTACTTCAAGATTTAGGTAAATTTTTTTGACCTCTATTTCACTGAAATGATACAAAATGAACAGAAATGATCAAAATAATTAAAACATGTTGTCTAGTGGTATGTACCTGCCTTGGCAAAGTTAGGCTATATTAGAAATTCTTGTCCTTGCATCTATTTAGACAGAAACTGAAAATATGATTTAATTAAACTAATGGATATGCTAGGGGGAATACCAAGTTTGCCTAGATTTGGAGATGACCGTGGAAGGAAAACAGTCATTTCACACTTAAGAATTGACTTGACTCCAATTCTTTTTTAAACATTTTTTATTAACATTTATTCATTTTTGAGAGTGAGAGACACAGAGCATGAGCAGGGGAGGGGCAGAGAGAGAGGGAGACACAGAATTTGAAGCAGGCTTCAGGCTCGGAGCTATCTGCACAGAGCCCAGTGCGGGGCTGAAACTTAGGGACTGGGAGATCATGACCTGAGCTGAAGTTGGACGCTCAACCCACTGAGCCACCCAGGCACCCCTGCTCGATTCCAGTTGTTCACCCAATACTCAAATGTTGCATCTCAAGATGCTAACTTGAATTCTTTTATTTTCCAAAACCCCTCCACCGGAGTGGTCTTACCTCTCTCTCTCGCTTACCATATGTAAGCTAATCTCAAAGAAACTAGTAGAAGGGAATGAAAAATATAAAAATAAACATACTACAAGGGCAAAGTTAGCCAGTACTAAAAAAGGAGTAAAATGAAGTTTATTGTGTGTTCCAAGGAAGCAGACAACACATTAAAGTTTTTCTAAGAGAAAAGAGAAAGAGTGTATGGATGGTCCCTACAAAAGTATTTTTTAGTACTGGGCCTTGAAGCATGGGCAGGATTGAGCCAAGTGGTAAACAACGAGAATACTCTAGGTAGAGAAGAAAAAAGAAAGGGACATAAAGGGGAAAACCTACAAATAATGTTCTGGGAACTTCTTGGGGTTTTTTTTTTTTTCATGGCATACAAATTACATATATGAAACTACTCAGAGGACCACCTGGATGGCTCAGTGTGTTAGGCATCTAACTCTTGTTTTCAGCTCAGGTCATGATCTCACAGTTTGAGGAATAGAGCTCCCCATCCAGCTCTATGCTGAGAGTGCAGAGCCTGTGTGGGATTCTCGATCTCCCTCACTCTCTCTCTCTGCTCCTCCCCTGCATATGCTCTGTTTCTCTCTCAAAATAAATAAATAAACATAAAAAAGAAACTACTCAGAGAAAAGAATAGATGTATAAAGATGATATTGTAAAGCACCCTAAATTCTAAACTAAAAAATCTCTAATTTTATTTGTTAGGAAATGTGGAGCCTTAGAATATTACATAAGGACTGTACTTAGGTAAATTAAACAGCAACATCCTCAAGGGGTCTGAAATAGGAATGCAAGGAGTGTTCTACTCTAGGAATATAGCCATAGGATTTGGAAACAGTTGGTGGGTGATAGTGGGGGAAGGTCTGAATATTCAAGCTCTGGTTACTGAATGGGTGATAGTATGCGGATACTAGAAATGATAAAGTGAAGGGGAAGTCACTTTCTTGGGTACAACCGGAGACTCTGAGTTATACTGAGTTTATAGTGCTCATGAACGTTCTATCTAGAGATATAATATTTGGAATCATCAATATAGCTACTTGCCTTGCAATATGAGATCTCTGAAATAGGGAATGTATAAACAGATAAAGATAATAAGGGCAGAATGTAAAGAAAACAAATGACAGAGAGAGCTCTATCAAGACTTTAGACGGGCACCCTCCTACACTGTTGGTGGCAATGTAAACTGGTGCAGCCACTCTGGAAAACAGTGTGGAGGTTCCTCAAAAAACTATCCATAGAACTCCCTTATGACCCAGCAATAGCACTGCTAGGGATTTACCCAAGG
>NC_043714.1:50382696-50427655 GCF_006229205.1 Suricata suricatta
GACTATTGAATGCTGAAAATGAACTGAGAGTTGAAGGGGAAGGGGGAGGGGAAAAAAGAGGTGGTGGTGATGGAGGAGGGCACTTATGGGGAAGAGCACTGGGTGTTGTATGGAAACCAATTTGACAAACTATTTAAAAAAATAAAAACAAAACAATAGGAAAAAAAAGACTTTAGAACTACATAATCCAATTCAGTAGCCACTAGTCACATGTATTTTCAACACTTGGAATGTAACTAACCCAAATTAAGGTGTATTTGTAAAATATGCAGTATGTTTCCAAGAGTTAGTATGAAGAAAAAGAGCTTTCAGGGGATGTCTTCCGTTCAGTGTTACATAGCATGTAAAAAAATTATCCATACCTGAGCAAAATGCAAAACCAAACAAAAACATGCACAAATAAAAAATGAAGATGAAGAACAGAAAAAACTTTAACTACACATATTTGTTTACCTGGATGATGCAGTGTTGGCAAAGGGGAAACAATATTATCTAAATAGAAGGGATAAGTCAGGTTTCTGAGAGCCACTACTTCCTCCTCCCAAAATATATATAATAGGCATATAATTGCAGTTTAACAAATATTTGTCAAGTGGATGAGTGAACATTACTGAATAATTCAGGATCCTGACATAAAATGGATGCCACACTCAAAAGAGAATTGAAGAGAACTTGATAAAAGAGCTATTTATAAATAAATGGACAGGGTAAAAAACAAAAACAAGGAATGAACACTGTGAAGGTGTTTCTACCACCAGGTCTGAAGAGACATGGGGAAGAAGCGGTTACTGAAATTTGGAGTGTATGCAGTGGGTTCCTTTGTAGAAGCTGTGACCCAGGTTGGAAAGATTTAGCCGAGTGAAAAAGACCTCCAAGGAGGGAGCCAGTGGGTTAATTACTCTGCCCTCTTTCCGCCTGCTTGTTGATTTTCCACCAGCGCTGACCACTGGCTGAAACCAACCCAACACTGGATGGCAAGGGAGTCTCCTTGGTAGCCCTTCCAGCCAAATTCCAAGAGCCACGTGGATAGTGGATCTGGAGAGGCGATCATAAGTTATCCAGCACAAATTCCTTTTAAAATTTTTAAAAAATTTATTCATTTCTGAGAGACAGAGACAGAATATGAGTGGGGGAGGGTCAGAGAGCGAGGGAGACACAGAATCTGAAGCAGGCTCCAGACTCTCAGCTGTCAGCACAGAGACCGACGTGGGGCTCAAACTCACAAACCATGAGACCATGACCTGAGCTGAAGTCGGATGCTTAACCAACTGAGCCAGCCAGGGGCCCCTTCAGTACTAATTCTTATAGCTTTCATTATTATTACTTTCAGTCTATCTAGAGACACTTTTATTTTTCCTAAAGAATGCTCATTATTTTGTCCTCATCATCAATCAAATGGTGAGAAAAAAAATTAAGCGCATAGACAATATTCTAGGCACTGGGAATATGAACATAACCAAAAAAAAAAGACTAGGTCCTCATCCCAGGCAAGCAGACAGTCTGGTGAAGAAAGAGAAACATCAAGAATTCCATATATTCTCTTGGTAGAGAGAAAATCATAGACTTTAGAATAAAATAGAAACATTATTTGGCAACTAACCTACTTAATACTGAGTCTGCTTCTATGTTAAAAGGATACTGTGACTCCTCTATCTTAGAGTTAATGTGTAATTTAAAGGCTATGTACTGGCATAGAATAACCATTTATGACTTCAGAAATGGCAGAAAGTACCTATACATTATAAAGATCTCGCCAATAGTTTTATATTTTCTCCCATGTCCTCTGCCCATGTCCTCCTACTTCAGTTCTCTGCTTGCATAAAATTGTGTGTTGGTCAGGATTCTTCAGAGAAACAGAACCAATTGTAGATACATAGAAAGAAATTTGTCAAAAAAATTGGCTCCCATAATTATGGAAGCTGAGAAGTCCTACTATCTGCTGTCTGCAAGCTAGATGCCCAAGGAAGCTGACGTGGTCGTCCAGTCCAAACCTAAGGGCCTGAAAACCTAGGGAGCCAATGGTGTAAGTGCCAGGCTGCGTCCAGAGGTCTGTGAGCCAGGAGCACCAGTGTTGGGAGACCGAAGATGGATGTCCTTCCTCCCTTCAACCGAGAACAGATTTGGCCTTCCTTTTTCTTCTCTTCAGGCCCTCAATAGATTGCACGGGGCCTACCTACCTCACTGAGGGTGATACTCTACCAATTCAAATGCTACTGTCTTCCAGAAACACCTTCACAGACATATCCAAAAATAAATGTTTTTTCAACTAGCTGGACACCCCTTAGCAGAGTCCATTTTTGACCTATAAAATTAGGCACAGAACGCAGAGCACTGAACAAAAACAACAGTTGGCATTTGTAAAAGACCCTTAACTGCAGCACTGTCTTCCCTTCAACGCACATAAGTTCTTTTCTATTTTACCAGCCATGGGAACTGGTTGGTGTGAGTGTGTGTCATGTTTTCAGAGGGGCCAGGAAGCGAAGAATTCCTGCTGCAGGAATTAGGGTTGCTCGAGGCCACCGCATGGTCCGCACAGGAAGGCCTGCCCTGCATGCGTGCAGCATGGTCATGGTGGGAGCTGGCCCGTCCTCTGTCCCTGGAAACCACCATGTATTATTGCTTATTAATGAATTGCTTGTGGAACTATAGTCTAAGGCCTTCCGGGTAATAAACAATCTTTTTTATTTTTTATTAATGTTGTGTGACCTTGTTTGTGAGACTTTATGCTAAATGCTAAAGGTTTAGTTGGATAATCAGTACAACTATGGAAAAGAAAATGAAAACCTTCAGAATGTGAGGGAGAAAGAGGAAGAAAAAGAAGAAACAGTCTTAGCAAGGATGCATAATATAAGTTATTTTCATGACCCAAACACCCAGTTTTTTAAAACACATTGGAGAATAAGCAGAAGCATTATATTACTATAATAATTGTAAAATATAATATAAGTAGAAAATAGAATATTTTCTACATTGATATTTCCAAAAGGAACTTAAGGCTGCTTCACATATTTTCTTTAAAGTATTTCTGTAGGTGTGTTAGGGCCATGCGTAAGATGCCAGGTCTGTGATCCCCTCGGTTTCCTTAGTCTTCCAGTTACAGAGGGCTCCTCCCCAATAAATGTAACCTTCCTACCACCTGATTCTTGCACCTCCCTTTTGCACTAAAACATGAAAAAACAAAAAGCCATTCAGGGCTCCTTCTGTGTAAAGTGAGTTTTGTAGTTTTACTTCCTTTAGGCTTCTATGAAATGGGTGGTAAGCATAGCAGTTTTCTGCATTTGTTGTGAATGGACGGTGGACAAGACTCAGGCTACATTCTCGGAATATACAGAAGTACGCAGGAAGAAGAAATTGCAACTTCAGTCACTTGGCAACATTCTTTATTCACCGGTTCATTCCCCACGCATTCATTCAACACTAATCTTCTTCACTTACATGTGCAAAGTATTAAGTTAGATACAGTGGAAGGATGACTTATGTGGCTTAGAATCTGCTTTTAAGAAGCTCACATTTCTGCTAGGGTAACAGTGCCTGGCCATGCCTTCAATTAGGTGACAGTTCAAGAGCTATTACAGAGATCCCACTCTTTCTAATTTTTTTTTTAAAAAAAGGTTTGTGTATGTGATAATGCCACTTACAACATGCAATCAACTTCAGAGATGGAGGAGAAGAGGCTCAAAATTGTCAAGTTTGTTAAGTGGCCTCGTATATTAGCACATCCATCTTGCCTTGCAAATCTCTAAAATGGTTTGCACTACATATGCAGAAATGAATTACCGGGAAACTCTATATTATATAATTATAAATAAGTTTTTCTTATTTATACATATTGTGTAGTGTGACCCTACCATGTGTTATTACATTATATCGTCAATATTTTATTTTTCTCTGAGGCTATGGACATGCAAATGACATATTTCTTGTGTCCCCCATATCTAATATTCAATATCTTTTGCACAAATAACACTGTATAACCTTTCCCCTGTCAGGAACACGTGAGAACTGGTTGCTTTGTTCTCCTGTGCCATAGTGTGGACTGTTAAACAGCAATGCCATTTCTACAGAATACGGCAAACACAGAGGTAACTTAGCAAGGATATTTTTCTCCTGTTGATCTTACACAGTCTCTGTCCATACTGCATCCAAACTGACATCTGGAAAAGGCAAAGTTCTTGCTCCATGCCTGCTTAGTGTCTGTCAACTATGTTCAATTACTCTGAAGATAGAAAGCAAATTCTTCAGCATGGTCGCAAGGCCCAATAGGGCCTGGTCCCTGTCTACCTCTCCAACTTCAAGTTCCCCTTTCTGCCTTTTTTCCCAAAGTCCAGCCACTCTGACCTTCTTCCACTCTTTATATTCCCAGATTCTGGAGCTGGACTGCCTGGGTCTCAGTCCTCAACTGACCACTTACTAGCTCTATGATCTTAGATAAGTTATGTGATATATCTGTGCCTCAGTTTTTTCATCTGTAAGATGGATGCAATAATGGTTCTCATTTAACAGTTTTGTTATTATGGGAATTAATGTCACACAGGAAAGCGTCAGTTTGTGCCTGGCACACAGAAAGGGCTATGAGAAGATTTCTATTATTTGCTCTTCTTGCCTAAGTGACCTACTTAATGCTTTTGTCTCTGTTTGCCATGCTGCCTTCTGATCCTTTCCCTTAGCTAAAAAGAAACTTTTATTTTTTGTGTATCAGCTTAAATGTTCTGTTTCTGGAAAACATTTCCTTCCTCTCATATTAGATCAGGACTCCCTGTTCTATACTCTCTGAGTGCCCTGTACGTCCTTGGTAGCACTTACCACAATAATGATTAGATCACTCATTGTTCAGCCCTTTCATTCTTTTGCTTGAGGCCATCTTTGCTGCTCCCTGAGGTAGAAACTCAGTCCACCCTGCTTACCGCCTTGTAGCCCTTCTGTGCTCTCACTCCCAACATATGAGCTCATGTCAGCTTCACTGATTGATTAATTTCACTTGTTTTCTGTTTTTCTTGCTGTCCTCCCTTGAGGTTGATAGTAGCAGGGAGCGATCTCTAGCAGGGGGGCATCAGGGTACCCAGGACACATCGGTGCTCTGAAATGCTGTCTGCACTGTATCGTCATGAAAGGAAAAATGAAACCATTTGGAGAGATGGAGAACAGTAAACTGGGGGGAAAGTTAGGTCAGAAAGGATGTGAATAGCACATTTCTCATAAAGGAATGAA
Organism: Suricata suricatta; assembly: GCF_006229205.1. Classification (NCBI taxonomy): domain Eukaryota; kingdom Metazoa; phylum Chordata; class Mammalia; order Carnivora; family Herpestidae; genus Suricata; species Suricata suricatta. The sequence goes on from NC_043714.1 coordinate 50,387,905, forward strand.
TAAGTATCCCAGTGGTGTTGCTGAAGGTGGGGCAAGATGTATCAATCACAAATGGCAGAAGGTACAAAAGGAAACTCCTACCAAGACCTCTCATAGCTAATGATAACTCTGCCTCTGGACTACAGCAAAAACAGTAGTCTGATTGTCGAAGTATCCAAAAACCTCTTTACCACATCTCTTGTAAGAATTTCAGAGCATTAGTCTTTCATCAAGAACCTTTACTATCAATGTATTTTCTCATGCTCATTTCCTGAATGGTCTCTTCATATTTTATTTGTCCTCACTTTCTTTCTTTTTCAAGGCCAAAATCAATTCTGGTGAACTCCAACAAACACCTGTTAGGTGATATGCTCACTCTTTCTCTATAAAAAATAATGAATTTGTCTATCTGTGAATAGCTTTCTGTTACTTCCATATGTATTTCTTTTTACTTTTTGTCACCAGTATTCAATAGTTAAACTCAGAATGACCTTTTTTTTGTGATGCTTCAACCTTTGTGCACTATTCAGAGTTAGCCAGAAGATGTCAGTCTTACAACTCAAACCAATTTTGGTCCCTCTCCTAAATAACCTAAAACCAAGTAAACTGAAGGAAAGGGCAAAGACCTTTAAAATTCCCTTAGACAGCAAACAATAAGCATACAGTTCAATGCATTAAGTTATTCTTTGTGATACTTATATACATGCTGTCTGTTTGGGGTTTACAGAGATATAATCCGTAGGCAGTGAACTACTCACAGACCTTTACTAAGTAGCTGAAGCCAAACCAGTGTTGAGACTACTCACAGAACTGTGGAGTTGGGAGAGCCTTAGAGTTCCTTGCCTTTACCTTCTACCCTCTCTACATGAGTTTCTTTTATACAAGAATGGAAAGTGATATCTTACTACAAACTCATTCACTTATTCACACTTATTCACCAGTTTTTATTGAGCATGTTCCGTGGGCTTGGCAGTGGGATAATTACCAAGGGATTCAAAATTGAAAAAGCTAAAATAGACACAATCCTTTTCCACCGTTATGGGTTGAGTTGTGTGTGCCTCCCTCTTAAAGAGAAACCTGATACATTTAAATCCCTGTAACTGGGAATGTGAACCTATTTAGAAATATAGTCATTGTAGGTGTAAGTAGTTACCACGTGGCTGTACTAGAATAGATGCATTATGACCGGTGTCCTTACGAGAGAAAGAAGGAGATGCACAGGGAAAAGTTGATCATGTGATGGCAGAGGAAGAAATTGAAGTGGTGCACCTCCAAGCCAAGGGATGCTGAGGGTTTTGGGCACATTACCAGAAGTCAGAGATGACAAGAAAAGAGTATCCCCTAGAGGTTTCAGAGGGAGCATGGCCCTATTGACATCATGATTTTAGAGGTCTAGCCTCCAGAGCTGTGAGATAATAAATTTCTGTTGTTTTAAGCTACCCAGTTTGTGGTACTTTGTTACAACAGCTCTAGGAAACTAAGACACCCACAGAAAGATTAACAATACAAACAGGTAAGTCTAAGGCAGTGTGACAAATGCTATTATAACTGAAGTATGGGATGTGATGGGAAAATAGGAGAAATGCCTTTCAGAGGATATCAGAGAATTTCTGGAGGAAGTGACTCTCATTCTAAAAACAAAACCAAAAAATATATCAAAGAAATGATATATTTTATCTAAAGCTAAGTAAGTTATTGTGACACACTGAAGCCATTTTATAAATGGAGTATAACTCCCAAATCTCTTGTCTACCTCAGTCCTTCTTTGCCAAGCTCACGACTTTGGCCAACAATCAAAATAGTATTAGATGTGACTTTCAACTCACATCTTCTGGGACTCTGTACCAGATTTTATTTGCAATCATTTTTGTTTCCCTATATGTCACTAAAAATAACCCCAAAACAAAACAAACAACCGCACACACAAAAAAAACCTCTTTTATGCCTCTAGTGTCTAGAGCAACCAGTTTGTACTAAAACCCTTAGAATTCCATTGAGCCTTTATCTTAACCTCCTTCCCTCTTCCTTCTGAACCCTGCCCTTTGCCCTTAGTCCTGCCCCATCGGTGCTCTGGGCTCCTTCTGTTCTCTCTGCCTTTGCTCAGCGTCTGATCTGGCTGAATTTCTGCTGTTTGACCTCCACTATTTCATCATTGGATGTGCATTTTATAGAGCTTCTCATGCGCCCACCAGGGTTTTTGATTACCATCACCCCCATTCTTGCTCCAGGATCACCATCTTCCCTCTAAACCTTTGTATTAGTCAGTGTTCTCCAGAGAAACAGAACCAACAGGAGACATCTATAAGTATATCTATAACTATGCCTGTAACTGTAACTACATCTATATCCTGTACGTATACCATATCTATCTCTAGCTCTATATCTCCATCTACATCATAGATGGAGATTTAGGTAGAGACCCAGAAATAGAGAGATATTGGGGCACCTGGGTGGCTAAGTCGGATAAGCATCCAGCTTCGGCTCAGGTCATGATCTCATGGTTCATGGGTTCGAGCCCTGCATCCGGCTCTGTGCTGACAGCTAGCTCAGAGCCTGGAGCCTGCTTCAGATTCTGTGTCTCCCTCTCTCTCTGACCCTCCCCTGCTCACGCTGTCTCTCTGTCTCTCAAAAATAAATTTTAAAAACATAAAAAAATAAATAGATATTTATTATAAGGAATTGACTCACATGATTGTGGCTGAGACTGAGAAGTCCCAAGATTTCCATCTGCAAACTGGATGCCCAGGAAAGTTGGTTGTGAAATTCAGTCCGAATCCAAAGGTCTGAGAATCAGGAGATCCAATGGTGTAAATTTCAGTCAAAATAGAGGAAAATATGAGATGAAACGTCCCAGTTGGAGAAATAAAAAAGAAGAAAGAAAAAAAGGGGTGAAATCTTCCTTCCTCCTATTCAGACCCTCAAAGCATTGATGTTTCCCATGTACACTGGAGAGGACAGTTTACTGAGTGCCTGTGCTAGTCTCCTCAATAAACACATGCACAGACACCCAGAACCATGTTTATCTGTGCACCCTGGGTCTGGCATGTGGATGTGTAAAATTAACCATCACAGCTTCTGAGCCTTTCTGAAGCTTCCCATGTACCTGAATCTTCGGCTGTCCTCACTACTCTCTGGGATGCTGGGATGAGGAAGGTGCCCATCCTTCCTCATCTCTCAGAGCCCTTCTCTTCGGCTCCTTCCTTCCTTCCTTCCTTTCTATATTTATTTATTTATTTTTGAGAGAGAGAGAGAGAGAGAGAGAGAGAGAGGGAGGGAGGGAGAGAACGAGCATGAACAAGGGAGGGGCAGAGAGAGGAGGAGACACAGAATCTGAAGCAGGCTGTCAGCACAGAGCTGACAAAGGGCTCAAACTCACAAACCTTGAGATCATGACCTGAGCCAAAGTCGGATGCTTAACCAACTGGGCCACCCAGGCACCCTTCTTTGGCACCATTCTGAGACACTGAGGGAGGAAATGCCCTCCCTTGGAGTGTGTCACTTGATTCTTTAGATCACTGATTTCAAAAAGTTATTATGATGTTGTCTATTACCTCTAGTTAGAGAAGTCTTGACCTAAATGTGATTTGAGTTGAGAAGACAATATCAGGTACATAATATCTTCTTTTGCAGAGTTTTTCATAGAACTTAGTAACCCTAAAAGAAATCAGGAGGACGCAAACCAGACAAGGCTTTCGGCAGCCCATTCCGAACTACACACACACACTGCTTCTCCTTTGCCCTGCCCCCCAAGTGGAAAGATACTGATAATCATTTGTTCTATGATTTAATTATATTACTAAAAAGGCAAGATTAAAAGTTAGGCAAGTGATGAGGGAATTGTGATATTATGCATCCAATTTTGAAATAATTATAAAGACTTTGTAGCAACCTAGAAAACATTTTTTATATACAGCCAAGAGAAAAAAGTAGAATATAAAATTCATAAACAGCTAAGATAAAAAAAAATAAGCAAAATATTTTGCTACAACAAACCATAACTTTCATTTAAAAAGATGGGAGTCCTGGGTGGCTCAGTTGGTTAAACATCAGACTTCGGCTTGGGTCATAATATCATGGTTTAGTTTGTGAGTTTGAGCCCCATGAGCCCCCCGCATTGGGCTCTGTGCTGACAGCTCAGAGTCAGGCTCCTGCTTCAGATACTGTGTCTCCCTCTCTCTCTGCCCCTCCCCAGCTCATGGTCTGTCTCTCAGAAATGAATAAAATTAAAAAAAATTTCTAATAACCCATAGAAAAATTACTTCTAATCCCATCATCACCTTCCAAAAAAACATATTTTCATTTTTTCTGTGTCATTTTTGGCTCATTATACACAACAGGTTCTCTCTTGCTTCTTTGCATTTATGTTGCTCCATCCCCTTGGAATACTTTTTGTCATATTCTCTATTTATAAAATTAATATATTTAATCATTTGGCATATATTTACTGAGGTTCCTGTAATATAAAGTAGAAAGATAGTAATCAAATGTCTAGAGAAGTGTTTGTTCCTCTTATTAAAACAAACTTCACAGGGTATTCTTTTTGTGATGCTTTTTTGATCTTATCTTTGAATCAATTGGGTGTTTCCTCTTCTGGATGTACCACTATAGAACCATTTATCAGATTGCTTTGTAATGATTGTTTCCTGTATTTCTCTTTAGCTAGACTCTGAGCATATTGAAAACAAAGACTGTCTTATTTCTTGTTATAAGTTCTGGGTCTAAAACTGTACCCAGGGAAGGGGCCCCTACATGCTCAGTTGATTAACTGACCAACTCTTGATTTCAGCTCAGGTCATGATCTCATGGTGATGAGACCAAGCCCCATGTCAGGCTCCATGCTGAGTGTGGGGCCTTCTTAAGATTCTCTCTCTCTCTCTCTCTCTCTCTCTTTCTCTGCTCCTCCACTGCTTGATTGTACTCTTTCTCTGTCTAAAATAAAACCTAAAAATCAAATAAATAAATAAAACTGTACCCAGTTTACAACAGAGAATAAATGATAGATGAAAGGAAGATAAAAATGGAGAGATAAAAAGAAGAGCAGGAGGCGGAGAAGGCAGAGGTGAGATTAGTGCTGGGATGTAATACGTGAACTTGGTACACGCAGATACAATTTTACTAAAGCACAGGGAATAGCAGCTTCAAACCATCAAAAAAGCAATTCTAACAGGCTTGCACTGGGGTGGCATCCATACCCTTTTTCATTATCTTGCTGCTTGTTAAACTCAGTGGTCAACCCTATTATCCTACATTGTAAATTGCATTTATTTTATGATCCATCTTCAGCTAGAACAATATGAGTAGTGGAGTATCATCACGGGAATTTAATTACCTCTAATGATTAGTAAGAGAGATGTTTTGAAGGTAATGTTTACCTCTCAGAATAATAAAATTGCAAATGTTTTTTTCTTATCAGTTTGGAGCACATACAAAGGATGGTTTGTTTGTTTGTTTGTTTGTTTAAGATTATCCACAAACTTGGGTTTTAGTAACTTAACTATTCATTTATCAAGATTACCTGTGCAAGAAGAAAATACATATGCATAGTCTCTCTCTGTCTCTGTCTCTGTTTCTCTCTCCTCTTCCACCCACCTCCCCACTCACCCCTCTCTCTCACACACACACCTTACCTCAGTGTCAGAGGGAAAATAACTTTACTTTCTTTTTTAGGCTTCCCAAAAAATCCACAATAAGAATTCAAAAATCCTTTCCCCAGGGTGTGTGTGTGTGTGTGTGTGTGTGTGTGTGTGTGTGTGTAATTTATAGATCACTAAATGCCTTCTCACAAATTTAGTTTAGAGGGAGATTCAGATTGTTTATCCCTTTGTTAAAAGCAAGATTTTTTGGTCATTGCCTGGGGTGATGATATGACTTTAATAATAAATATAGTCTTTTGAGACTCTTCTTAGTAGACATTAGACTTTTAAAGATCCTTGTGATTTTACATCCTGAACTTATGTGTAGTCAGTTTTCATTAACTTACTCATCCATTCATTCAGTTCTTCATGAAACCAACACTTGCTGGACTCCTATGTACATGACTGGGGCTAGAATATGTCACAAAGATACAAATGTTAAGAGGGTAGGATCACATGCTCTTGAAATTCTTACAACTTAGAAGGAAAAGAAGAATAAGAAAAGTCAACAAAAGAAAAGTACCTACAAGATGGTACAGAAGAGAGAAGAATGGAGGGATTCTTCTGTCTCTAAGGATCAGGGAGCATTGGTGAAGCTTTTCTCTTAAATCCAGATCCTAAACATATAATGAATTCATTGGAAGGTTCAACAGGCAATCATGAATTACCTACCTTAGAGAGTTAGAAGAACAAAGTTCCCTTCATGATGTGACTAGCATAATGACAAATGTGAAAAGTAGGCTCAGATTGCCACGAAAGACCCCAGAGATGAAAAACTAAGCAAGATTTACTCATCTAAATGGTACAGAAAGAAATCGGGCCAATAAGGGGGCATAGAACGAGTAGAGGTATATGCATGTAGACCCTAGATTTAGAATAGTTGTAGATGACAATGTGTGGGTTAGAGTTAGTCAGACTCTGAACTACTTTTCTGCAAGCCAGGTCCTATATATTTAGTTGGAGTGGCCCAGGATGCAGCCTGACCTGGAGAAATGCTGAAGGCCTCTATTCTGGGGCTCAATGCAGGTATTGAAGCATAAAGTAACACCAGGAACAGAATGAATGCCAGTGTCCTGTGCACAGAACACTGGAGCCCCTCATGCATCATTCTCCTTCTCCCCAGGGAATACAGCTTCTGACAAGTGCAGTCATGAATTCACTGCAGTCGAACAAGAATCATATCAGTTTACCAGGTGTCTTGGATAGTCATGATAGAAAGTCCTTAGACATTCTTGGAAACTGTCCTGCAATGTATTAAACAAGTTTTTGGTGGGTGTGAAAGAGCTAGCAAAAGAAACACCCTAGAACCAGCCAGAGAAAAAAGCAGAGGGAGTATTTACAAGAGTGCAAAGAAATCTAACAGAATGAAAAGGCAGAAATGTTGCTGAGCTTCATGAAAAGATGGAACAACTAGATCTCATCGTCTCCCTCAGTCTTGCCCTTCTGCCCTTCTCCCTCAGTCTTGTCACTCCATTCTCAGTGCAGAATCCAACTTTTTCTTCCTCCCACTCCACTTGACATATCTCAATTTTAAGAGGCTTGCCAGATTAAAGCTATAATCTCTCATGCACTTTTAAAAATTCCTAAGGCTAGATTGTTATAACTACATTCAAATGTTCACACCTGGGACTATGTGGATTGTGATGTACAGTTTTGGAAAAAGGAGTTGGATGTAGAGATGTCATGACCCCGGTATTTTCCCAATTCTCCCATATTCTCTTAAATATACAGAATAAATATGAAAAAGAAATTCTAACAATGAGAGCTCTGTTTTTCATCTAAGAGAAAATTTGTTCATTTAATCACAGAAGTGAAATGATTTGGAAAGCAACCACAGTTGGACAAATTTATGGCCAATCTTATTACAGATCTTGAGAACAAATCTAACTTGACACAAAGTTTTATAACCAAAATCCATGTGAGAATATGTGATTTTAAACAAGATGATGCTGACTTCTATGATATTGCATATTGATGCACATTTCTAGAAATGCTGGCCCCTATTACCATTCTTCTGCTGCTTCATTTTTCACTAATGACTGAGTGATTTAAAAAATAAATAACTAAAACCAAAATTGGTGAACTAGAAGATTTATGAGATTTAGTTTCACAAGGAAAGAGTTTGCCTGAAAATGAACATTTTAATGACGTGTCAAATTTATCACCAAAGTTTATGTTATTTCCAGTACAGACCCCCAAATTTGAAAGGCTACATGAAGACAAGGAGCAATGTAAAATTCATTTTAATTTTTACTTTAGATAAAAGGGAACATATGCTTTGCCTGGCTATCTGAATATTTTCAGTTGCAGGAACATTGCTGGGGATGCTGTCTGTACCTTGTAGAGAAACCCTGTTTAATTCTTCTTTGGATTCTTTTCTTGTACATAAAAAAATTCTCACTCTGAACTGGGAAGGGATTGAGCACCCCCTGTGCTGAAATTGATTCACAGGTAGTTAGGAAACCAGGTGGCTTGGTAACAAAGAGCTCTTTTTCTCTCTCATTTCCTTTTTCTTTTTTCTTTATTATTTTCACAAAAGGGCTTTATTTTGTGTTTCTCTTTGTCAGAAATCCCTGACTCACAGATCATCCATTCTTTGTAACAGTTATAGTTTCCACACCACACCATGACTCAGGATATTAAAGATACTAGAGACAGATTCTCATACCGACTAAAATGTGAAGTCCCAGAGAGAACATGCCCAGTAGAGGCAGACTGTGGGAGGCTGGGAGAAGACAGGAAAATGAAAATTTGAAATGAAATCTAATTGGATACCTGAAATGAGTAATGAAATTTCCGTTACAATTTTAGTACTCATTTTCCTAACTAATCTCCAGGGTCACTCAAGCCTAAATTGACAGAATGCTTTTCCAAGTCCATCAGAGTCCTGTGGAGTGAATCAAAGGCCTGCTGTCTAGGCACCGGTTCCCTGCACCACAGCTTTGCTCACTGCAAGCTTCTCCAAGCCCTGCAAAGACCCAGCTAGGCATCCAGGAGAAAGACATTTGTATGTCCCACCATTATGCTATTTGAAATATCACATTCCTCAGAAAAGCCTTAGGAAGCAATCTGATTTAACCAGATAGGTACTGGATTAGTAACACGACTTCTAGCAGCTCCTCCAATGAAAAAGAAATGGTTTAGGTGCTAACAATCTACATCTAGAGCCAAACCACCTAGGTTTATACTCAGGCTCAGCCACATACTGCCTTTTAGGAGATTGTGCTTACTTAGTAATATGTATATAATAACGTGTACATGATGCAGTGACAAATTACTTAAGACTTCTGTAGGAAATATTGGTTGGAGGCTGTTACATGCTTTCACTGCACAAAGTAAATGTTACTATGTAACATCCTCCAATAACCATTTCCCATCTGAAAGTTCTCTAATTTTTGGCTCATAGTCATGGACATTGGTCTAGCTAGGTAATTTCTAGAGTTTGAGGGAACAAGATGAACAAAATATCAAGGAAACAGAGGGAATTTTATAAATAAATAGGCATCTTACATCCCTTCTCTTTGATGATTTATTTCTCTTGATCAATGAGATTGCTAGAACTTAACTTTAATTGTTCTTATTTTTTCCTTTGCAGTAAGATTTCTGTCAGTGGACTTCCATGCAGAATTTCACACTTTTGACCTTTTTTTCTTGATTTTTTTCTCTTCATCTTACTATCCCCAAGTCCTTGTTTTTCTCCTTTATTTCAAGTCATTCTATGTCTTCATCATGATTTCTCTTGCTCCTTCATCTCATTAAAAGCATCAGCTTTCCTTGGGGTTTACTGTCAGCTGTTTTCCATTCTCACCCTACTGAATTTTTCTCAGCCTTTCTGAGTCATAAACATTTTTCAAAAATCTGTTGAGAACTAGGAACAATTTCAGAAGGGCCAAGCATTGGAAAAGACATATTCACAAATTTTGCATTTAGTTTCCAAAGATTTATTAACACCCCCTCCACTTACAGCTTCTCCTAGGAAAATCCCCCTGCTCTTAGGCTTCAGTATCCAATATGTGTTGATTGACTCAAATCTGCATTTTTATTCCCAATCTCTCCAGTCCTCCAGCCCTGTGTGTACCCAACTAGGGAATGTGTCCCTTTGGAAATTCTCCAAGCATCTTAAACTCAACCTGCCCACATGAAATACAACTTCCCATGTGAGTCTACTAGTCTTTACCTTGTTGTTTGACACAAGTGGGTGATGCCGCCAGTCACTCAGGTGTCCGAGCTTGAATGGTAGTCATTCTAGACTTTTCCTTATTCATCCGTTCTCTCATTTTTACTTCCTACTGATCTCAAGGATATAGTTTCTCAGTCATTGTCATACTTCAGATCCTCATAACTTCTTGCCCACTTCAGTGGCAATTAAGATTGCTTAAATTATTTTTAATTGCATAATTAATAAATATTTTCTTATTGTAAAAGATCCAAACAAAATAAAAGTACAAAAGGATAAATTATCTCTTTCTATATGGCCTTATTCTATTCAGTGTCTCTCCTTCCACAGATATATCCACTATTAAGCATTTGGTACATATCTCATTAGTTTTTTTCCTTATGTTTGCATACATGTGATGCACAGATGCAAAGATATAGGGCTTGATTTACTTTTACATAAATGGGAACATGCTTTACATAACAATCTCTCGCTTGATTTTTATTTTTCACTTATTGAAAGCTTTGTGGAAATTTCCTTTTCAGTACATATGGAATATGTGATATTTTTATTTTTTAATGTTTATTTATTATTTATTTTGAGAAAAAGTGAAAGAAAGAAAGAAATGCACATGCGTGCTCATGAACAGGGCAGGGGCAAAGATAGAGGGAGAGAGACAATCCTAATCACAAAGCCCAGTGTGGGGCCTGATCTCAGGAACCATGAGATCCTGAGCTGAGCTGAAATCAAGAGACTGAGCACCCAGGCGCCCTTGTGTGTGATATTTTTTATTAAAAATTTTTTTAATTTTTTATTTATTTTTGAGAGAGAGACACACACAGAGTGTGTATGGGGGAGGGTCAGAAAGAGAGGGAGACACAGACTGTGAAGCAGGCTCCAGGCTCAGAGCTGTCAGCACAGAGCCTGATGCGGGGCTCCAACCCACAAACTGTGAGATCATGACCTGAGCTGAAGCAGCCCCTCAACCGACTGAGCCACCCAGGTGCCCCTTGTATGTGATATTTTTAATAGCTGCTTGGTATTCTATTGTAAGTGATCCAGGACACATAATTAAATCTTCTGATAAGAATGTGGCATGTTTCCATTTTTCACCATTATACATCACTGTTATCCCTACGCATACCTGTTGTGCACACGGCAGGATGCTTCTGAAGGTGCAATTCCTAGCAGCAGATGCCAGAGACTCCTGTCTGCTCTCTTACCTCTACCATCTGCTTTCATTTATTCACCGCCACTCAATAACAAGGAAAAAATCTTAGCATCTACAATTCGTCAGCCATCGTGTTAGACATGTGGTCACAGAAGAACCAGCTAATACGCTCCTGCTCTCAGGGAGTTCAGAATAAAACAGGAGAGACAGACAGCAAACAGATGACTCAAGTGCCATAGGATGAGGACAAGACAGAAATGTGCACAAGATCCTCTCTCAGAGAACATAGATTAAAAAAAAATGCTTATTTTGAAAAATAGGTGAGACTACTCAAAGGAGGTTCTTAGATAATGCTTGAAGGGAAAGTTGGAATTGGATTGATGTAGAAATGATGGGACTTTTCAACAGAAGAAACAATTGTGATTTATGTCTTGAGTGCCAATACCATGCACTGTTCAGAAGTGAACAAGATTAAAAAAAGAAAAGGTCCCCCTTTTATGGCTCCATCCTTGTAAATGGGGGGAGGGGATTGATACAGAGATGCATAAGAAAGTGTATGATGCAAATTCAAATCATGACAAATGTTAGGAGAAAGAAAGCAGAGCAATGGGATGTGAGAGGTGTTAGAAGTGAGCTATTAAGAGATAGAGACATCTGTAAAGGGTTTGCACAGGTTACATTTGCCTTGGGATGTGATGGGTCAGAAGGAGTCAGGCACAACAAATCCTGAAGAAGTAGCTAAATAGAAGGACCAGCAGGTGCAAAGACCCTGATAGGGGAATGAGCCACACAAACAGAGGAATAAGAAGGCCAGTTATAGAATTAAGAGATAGAGTGTGTATCCAGGGAACTACAAGCATTTATGTGTGACTGGAACCGCAGAATGCCAGGAAGGATCCTTTATGATCTGCTCTCTGGTTCCCCCCTTCTCCCAACAGCACCTCTGTCACTGCTCAGATGATCCTTAGGCTCCAGATACACACTTGTTTCCAATTACCTGAAACAGCCACACTGTCTTGTCTTTGCTCATGTTGTTTTCACAGACTTGAATGCACCTTCTTTGCCCAGCTAACTCCAAATTTCCCTTTGGGGCTCAGCTCAGTGATCAGGGATCCTTCTCCAGACCTCCAGCTGTGTTAGGAAGCAGTCCTTTCTGTAGCATCTAGCCTGTGCATGGATAACCCTCTCAGTGAATTGCATCTCTGCTGTATGCAGGGCTTCAGTAATTTTCACTTGTCTCCATAGAATTTGGCCTAAGAACACGAAGTGGTTGTGTCTGCTAATCAGAGCGGACTCCTTGTCTAAGTTCACTATGGCTCTCCTTCTTCCTCATCTGGGCTGTGAGTTCTATAGCACAGCCCTTCCTGTAGATACCCAAGAAAAAGGTATGTCTCATCCCATGTGATACTCTAAGAATGGAGACATCCTTATTATTGGATTTGATCTGTTTGGTATGCATCATCTAAGAAGCCTGTAGTCCTTATTTTTATATTTCTTTTATTTTTCTTGCATTTGCATTTTCAGAAGAGGGAAGGAAAACAACTTTCTTTGTGATAACATGTATTATGTGGTAGCCCATTGGCTCAGTCTTTGCTTGTTACTTTCTGGAATGCTCAAAGTACCACTAAGAGGTAGTTATCTCTTATCTTGCAAATGGGAACTTAAGGCTCAAGCAAATAAAAAAGCAGAGTTATAATTTGAACCCAGTTCAGTCTAATTGCCTCCCTCAATATAATAACAGGAAGCTGTGTCTAAGTCAGAAAGTCTCTTTATAATACATAAATTCATAATGAATTCATTAAATTCCTAATTCATAAAATAATTTCTGAATTTAGGATTAATAAAATGAAAACATTAACACAAATAATGAGACAGTCTTGATGTAAAAATGTCTAAGAGAACATCATTTGAAAAACTTAGGAGAGACATAATTGACATTACATAAGGCAAGCTATTATTCCTGCCTCAGATTATTACCATGAGGACAAACTAGAGCTAAAGGCCAAATTTAACAACAGATCATTACAAGCCAAAGGATATTTTTTTTCCAGTACTCACTATGAAAGGTAAAAATGACTATGATACCACTCATAATGATAAGTGCTTAAGGATTCTTTATTACATATAGAAGAAGCAGTCATTGTTATAAAAGTCCAAAGTTAACTGCATTTGAGTCATACTTCTTATTCCGGGGGGGGGGGGGGGGGGGGGAAGCATGTCTTCAAAGTGTCACGAGTCCTTCATTCTAAGTAACACTTAAAAGGTAGCATCTTACAATTTGTTCCACTCAGATCCTCCTCTAATTACATATGTTAGCTGTACAAGCATTTCAACATTACTTATATATCCCATGAAAGCTTTTTCCGATAGCAAAGTGTATTTCAATTACACAGTTTTTTTTGAAGTGCCTAATAAATTTGAGTAGCTGTCCTGTAAAGCCCAAACACAAACTTCTGTAAAACATGGTCTCTGCCCTTAGGAAATGTATGGTCCATTGAAAGATCCCTACAAATGGAACTTAGTGCAATTTAAATATTCTGTATACAGTTTGCTCATCTATATAGTATAAGTGAAGGTTCTTTTGTAAAGCAATTCCTTTAGGTTCTTGAAGTGCAAAATCAGCATTTAATGGAATAAGACTCAGTTGTTATAAGATAAGAACAATGTTCCAAGGCTATTTGGATGGTTAGTGTTAATTGTTACTACATTGTTTCTTCTCTCAGGCTGAAGGAATTTAATACATTGTATGATCTCAATCACTTAAATACAAACAAGCATGTATAGAAATATCATTGCAGAAATAGGGGTGCCTGTGTGGCTCAGTTGGTTGAGCACCTGACCTTGATATTGACTCAGGTCATGATCTCAGGGGTTGTGAGATCAAGCCCATTCCTCTGTGGGATTCTCTCTTTCTTTCTCTCTCTGACCCTCACTTGTTCATGTGCATACACATTCTCTCTCTCTCTCTCTCTCTCTCTCTCTCAAAATAAATGTTAAAAAACAATCATTGGTGAAATAACCCAAAGTACTATTAACATTATTTCTAGGTATTATTAAAGAGATGTTAAAAATATTTTCTGTATTTTCAATTTTATAATCAGATAATTTAACAAACACGATTTTAATAATAAGATAAGGGGCTCCTAGGTGGTCAGTCTGTTAGGCATCTAACTTTGGCTCAGGTGATGATCCACAGTTCATGAGTTCAAGTCCCACTTCAGGTGAGCATGAGCTCTGCAACAGGTGAGCCCCAACTTCTCTCTGTCTCTCTGTCTCTCACTCTCTGCCCCTCACTCACTTGCACCCTCTCTTTCTCTCAAAATAAATATAATAATAAGATGAATATCTGGCTTCCACATTATAGCCTAGACTTACAGGCTATTATTATAATAAACCTTAGCGGTGAGCAAAGGAAAGTTTTAATTCTCCTATAAATTATACTTGTATGGTCTTCAGCAATTTACATTTTTAAACCTTGTTTTCCTTGGATATTTAAATGAGAAATTACCTAGAATAGGTATTAGAATTTGATGAGGATTAGATGAATTTGTGTAACATTATCAGAGATATCTAATGAAAATTATTAGAATTCTCTCATTCTTTGCCATGAAGACAGCATGAGTTCCAACGATCCTTTGGTTTTGCAGTGTTGCAAAGATGAAAATAATTTACATTATACAGTTTGAGAATAAAAAGGGACACTAAAATCAATTAAAATTACATAATTTAAAACATATAAATTGAAAATTAGTTTATTATCTGGACTATAAAGCAGTTCTATTTGAAACTACTTTCAAAAATTAAATTATTTCTAAAATAAAATTTTTGTAAAGTAAAGCAAAATTGTTAAAGACGTCTTTTTACAGTGATTGCAAGTATAATAATTGTTACTATACCTATTCATCTGCCTTAATCACTTTATGAGGTATGTCCATTTTTAATACTGGTATTTTTTGGAAGGTTATATTTTTCCATATGGTATAATTATTTTTATTTTTTAATTGTTGGCAATATTTTTCAAATTTGCATTTTAGGATCAATAAATTTGGTACTCTTGTCTCTTCTATAAAATATAAAGTTTTCATTAAAAAATTTGTCCTTATTTTTTCTAATAAACTCAGAAAAATCCTGCTTCATGGGGAAAATTTTGTTTTTTTAATGTGCAAGTATTTTAGTCCAAATTTTTATAGATACTTCATTTAAAGTATCTTTCTTCAACAAATATTCTTCCAGGATAAAACCCGTAATTATGAATAGTGACAAGGTAACATCATAATTCTTTTTGATGTTTCACCAAACTTGCATAATGTAAAATCAGAAGCCTTCTCAATTTCATTTTATTTTGATGCAATATATATTTTTTAGCTGAATATATATATTCAGTTGAAAATAGGAGCTTCATCAAAAGATTTTTTCCATAAATTGAGATGCTCAAAAGTGCAGTTGTTGAATTTCAAAATTATATGTAGTGTGTTGAGCTCTAAAAAGTTAATTGAGTCAGTTTCTCTCTTGCTTTTACAAGGATAAATTTCAATATCTTGTTTCTTGCATGCTTTATTTTCAGTAATTGTTATTCACTAAAAGCTTCAAACACTGGACTTTTTACACTCACTTATGAACATTTTGATTAAAATTTTCAAACTAATTTGGAGGAAAATATAGTCAAAATTTAAAGAACTCATTTAAAAATAAGTTGAATACCATTTTAGGACACTTAAAAATAATATCAAAAATAGTTATTTAGATGTTCAAACATAAAATTTAATTGATACTGTGTACAAAGAATGCTGTAAGCCATACTATTATGCTTTTTGTATAAGACATCAGTTTCATCAAAATAAAAATTTTAGCTTCAGTACTTTTACTGGTTTGTAGAGTTATATTTTTAAACTTTAAGCATACATTCTATTTTGATTGATTAAATTTTAGAGTTCATTTGGATGCTGATGAATTAGGGCAGAAGTTGGCAAACTACAACCCTCTGCCCAACTCTCTGGAACTCTGCCTGTTTTGGTAAATGTAGTTCTGTTGGAACATATCCATGCTCTTTTGTTTATGGGTTTTTCTATAGTTGCTTTTGCCCCAAACAGTAGAATTCAGTAGTTGTATCACAACCCATGCAGATTGCAAAACCTAAAATGTTTACTCTCTGGCACTTTACAAGACATAAATTTGCCAGCCCCTCAATTGCGAGTACACTACAGCAAATTCCAAGTATATTTCCATGTCATGAGTTTCTTAGTTGAGTATTAATATTGTTTTTACAATGATGCCATCTATGCTCAACCAAAATTTGTATTGATATTTTCCCCACAAACAAGTATATTTACCTTTAATGGTGAACTTCTTAAGTGCACTAACAATAGCAAACACAGTATGACAAAATGAACTTCCAAGAGCTTCACTTTGATTCCATGAAATGGATGAAAAAAAGACAACCAGTTATTAGAATTAATTGATCCTCCATTTCCGTAGGTAATTTTCAGAAGAAGCAGAACTGGACAATTTCAGTGGTTGGGAGGCTTAGTAAGGATTATCCTTGGTATCAACTCCTGTAAAAGAGACAGGAAAGAGGCAGGACTGGTCAAATCAGAAGTCAAGTGGGCCCAAAGATAGTCTCTGCCATTTCATCAGACATATTCTGCTTTGGGTCAAAATGGCTACTACTCCTTCCTTGATCAGACAGCTCTAAGATACATGTGACCTTGGACAAGCAGTTCTCTGCAGCTGAAGCAATCGCCAAAGAGATTGATAGCTATAAGCTCTCTGCCAGCAGCCCTCCTCAGTGGTCTCATTAACAAGTCCTTCCTTGAAGGGGGACCAAGGAGGGGCATGCCCATGCTATGCGCATCTACTTCTTCACATATATTCGAGGAGCAGCTCCTCCAGGATTCTGATGGGTGTCTCTTCTGAGGGAAAATTTACAGAGAGAAGGTTAATGGTGCTGGCTGTAACTCCTACAGTTACGGCTGACCTAAAAGTCACAACTGAGATGTTGTTTTGTTTTGTTTTTTCCTTTACTACTCATTCCAAATTCCCTTTACCATCAGGAAGCACCTCTGGGAATCTTGGCTGGCTACCATGCACTTTTCAGACTGAGCTTGCCTGAGAGTTGTCATTTTCCATCCATATTGGGCAAGGGTACACCAAGTGGTGCCCAACTGGGTCATGTACATGTCAGTATTCCTCCATTGTGTTAACAGCAACCCTTCCTCCTGCCGATGATCAGAGTCACAAATCCTTGCCAAGATGATGACGCTTCTTCGTGTTCAATAACCTCTGGATACGAGGAGACTGAAATGCTTAGGCATCAGTCATAACTTTTTTCTGTGTCATTGTAAGAAGTATTCTCTCTTAAGGAACCAGGATTTAATGAGCCTCAAGTAGACCAGAGTTGTTGGGACAGAAGGCACAAATTCTTCCAGTTGGTTACTGGGAATGATGATAACTAGAGCTGCTCCTATTTCTACTCCCTAATTCTGGGACCAATCCTTTCTTCCCATTTGAGACATAGTTCCATATAAAGTTCTTTGATTTAAGGTATATACCATGACTTGGAGGATGGTGCCCCATCCTTGTAAAAATGTCACTTCTGAACTAGCACTGAAGTCATGCCTCCAAAAGACTATTTCCAGCATTCTGACGTGCAGCAGTCTCTGGGTGGCGTGGTATACCAGTGGATTCTATGGTCATGGGCCCACTCCTCTTTTTCTCTGAAGTGAGTTTCTATTCTGACGAGATCCTGTGCTGGTGGGTCAGATATGTCATATACCTTCATAGAGGAGAGTAGTTTGTTAGAGGTTCTTTGGGCTGAAAAGGCAAAACTCTACCTGGAATATGTGCCTATCCCTGCCTGAAGGAATCACTGGCCCTTCCATGGTGAAAGGGGCTCATCCTAGTCACCTTGCCACTAAGTGGCAAATTGGTCTGCTTGAGAGATAATGACATATCAGGGACTTGATATTGGTCTCTGCAACTAGCAGCATAGAAACACAGCAACAGTGGCTAGATCAGCCTTGATAAACTGGAACCCATGGTGTCAAGCTCATGTAGAGCCACCACGACTAATCCATTCATGTAGACAATGACAAAGCCTGACTGACATCAGCTGGTTAGAGTGAGATAAGTGACGTTCCTGAGGCACAGAATGTAAGCAGGCGCTCCCTCTGGGGCTGTGCACATGCAGAGTCAGCACCCAAGAGTCAGCTCCTCCTTGTATTTGTGCGCCCTAGGTGCCTCCCTTGTTTTTAAGCCCTACCCAAGTCATCGTGTTTACTAGTGCCCCTTCCCCAGGGTTTAACCACAAGCATTAACTAATCATACCATATCAATTCACTGTATGCCCATTCTCGTATGCAAATTTTTCACTATCGCCCTTGTAGCTGGAATTATATTCCTTATTAACATGATTTATATTTTTTGCCTGTTTGTTTTTTGTTCAGTAGCTGTCTCTTGTCTCTACCTCAGTTAGAGCTTCCCCATCCTCTCGACCACAGTTACAGTTATAGTCCCTATAACCTTTGTAAACTAGAATCATCTCTTAATGATTTGTAGTTGCTCCATATGTATTCGTTATTGTCATCCTCCCAACTGGATTCTGATTTCCTTGATACTCCTGTACTCCAAAAGACCTATCTAGCACAGTGCTGAACATACACAGTGCAAAGATTTCACTTTGCATTTTTCAGAGGATTCCTGTGACTCTTCAGAGCATACTCACATACGGCTTTTATTTAAAGAAAAACACTACATTCAGTAAGAGGAAGAGAATATCAGTCAGCACTGGAATCTGAGACATATCAGGTGTCAGGTTCTTTTACACACAGTAATGTGCTTTGTCTATAAATTAAACTGCAAGATTTGTGTGATGAATATTAATTAAAGAGAACTCAGGGCAAAAATTCCATCTTCTGTGTCTCTCTGGTCATATAGCCAAACCTGGCTGTCAACTGCTTAAACTAGGTGGTACTAGTTAGGGCTCTCCAAAAAAACAGAACAAATAAGATACACACACACATGTGCACACACACACACACACACACAGGTTACATGTGTGTGTGTGTATATAGGCTAATTTATACATATAGGGGTATGTGTACATATATATGTATACACACATATACATAATTTTTAATGTATATAATAAGCATAATACTCATATATATAGCACATATAGTATATGCAGGAGATTTATTATGTATTACATATATGTGTATATATATGAGGAAATTTATTCTAGGAATTAGCTCATGTGATTATGGAAACTGAGAAGTTCCACAGTCTGCCATCTGCAGGCTCTGGAGAACTGGGAAGGTGCTGATGTAATTCAGTCATAGTCTGATGGTCAGAGAGTCTGGGGTTGGATGGTGAAAGTCCCAGTCTTAGTTCAAAGACCCAAGAACCAGGAGCACTGACATCCCAGTGAGATGCTCAGGAGAGGATGCATGTTCCAGCTCAAGAAGATAGTACAAATTTAACCTTTTTCCTTTTTGTTTAACTTAGGCCCTCAAAGAGTTGGATTCTAAACCATGGTGCCACTGGCATTGGTGAGGCAAATATTCTTTACTCAGTCTACAGATTCAAATCCTAATTGCTTCCAGAAACATCCTCACAGACAAACCCAGAAATAATGTTTTATCAGCTATCTGGATATCAGCTATCCCTTGGCCTGGTCAAGTTGACATATAAATTTACCATCACACAAGTGAAAAACCATCAGTAAACAAACCAGTACAGCTGTCCTCAGGGGCGTTTTGGACTTTAAATAGCACATCATAAATCCCACCAACCTTATCTTGGCCAACAGCCAAAGTCAGACATCCAGGTAGCCTCAGAAAGAGTCAGAGACCAGTCTTAGCTCTCTTTATATGGACTCTTAGTAAATGCTTGTTTGGGGTTAAAAAGTTTACTTACTGAATAAAGTAATTTGCTTACATTTTGAACCTATTTATGCCCATGTAAGGCTATGAAAGATGCTTTTTAAGTCTCTTTGTAAACCTTTAAAGCAATTCCCTAAAGTAGAGAGAAGATGATTGATTTCACTTCCCAAATCTTGACTTACTTCTCTATTGGCTCTTCTTAGAAAACAGGGAAATGTTAGTCCTGTTGTGTATATTCCAGTTCATAAGACATGATTGCCTTTGTGTCTTTTAATGTTTCATTTTGATTTAGTAAGTTCTTTTTAAAGTGTCAGATTAGTAAAGACATAATACATGAATGACCAATGTGTCAACAGCAAAGTGCCTTCACTTAAAAGTATGAAATTAATTTAAACTGTCTTTTGCCTGAAGGTGGTACTTCTACCAGGAATGTGCTATAGGAGTATATATTTAATAATAACTATAAATGCAGACATTCATTGTTATAAATATAGATGCCTGGCAAATGCACTTGAGGGTTCAAGTGGCCAGGCTGATCTAATATAATATATTGGTGTAAAACAGTACTTCCTGAAACTAGGAGAGTAGGTCTGGCTACTTTGGTCCTCAAAGAGCATGCCCTAGAGTCATATGTAAGTCAATATTCAAAGTGCTGTGAGGATAGAAACTTTGTCTGTCTCCCTCATGGTTGTATCTCCAGTGCTTAGCATACCAATGGCACACAGTGCACATTCAATATAAGCTTGTTGAATAGGTGAATGAAAGGGGGGGGGAATGAAAAAAGACTTGCTTATAATTGTGGCCCTAAATATTCAGTCAAGGTGAAGCCAGAAGTTCTAACTTCCATTTCCTTGGAGACACCTCACCAAGTCTCAGATGATCTTTTTTTGTGAAATTAGGACTGGCTCCAGAGTCACACAGCCATTTCCACCCCTTAGGTGGAGATGCTCAATGCCATCACCATTCCCCACTAGTGAGTGAAGCAAATTTTCAGCTTTACTCACATTCTGGTAAAGACATGATAAATGTGAAGATTGAGGAGATAACAATTTGGGCAAATAAAAGAATAAAGATAATTTCCCTTTAAAAATGAAATCACCACTCTTCTCTCCCTGTCCTCAAGTCCTCAATGGCTTCCTTTCACATGTAGAGTGATGTCCAGAGTTCTTATTCTGATCTGCAAGACCTGCAGGGTCTGGCCCTGAGTTTATCTCCCAGATGTCTTCACTATGCCCAAGTGCTCAGCCTCATGGACTTTCTTCCCAATTTGCAAATATACTAAGGGCATTTGTGACCTTAATGATCTCTGTCTGTACATTCTTCCTCCAGGCTTCTGTGGCACTGGCTTCCTATTATTCCCAATCCAATTATACCTACTTAGAGTGGCCAGCTCAGGATAGGTCTATTATCTATGAGTCCTGGGGATTATATTATTAATGTATTTACTCACAATATATTACTCATTTACTCTTATTTATTTTTTTTAATTCCACACAGATTCCTCAAAGGTAGTAACTTTGTTTTTTGGCAATGTTGTTTGCTTTTGTTTGTTTTCTTCATGCTGTTTCCCCAGTTCTCCAAACAATGGCTAGAACACACTCAACAATTACTTGTTGAATAAATGCTATGACTGCTGGGTAGGATCTAAGGAAGATAAGAAGGAAATTCCCTTGATGTCTCATAAGCAATATCACACTAAGCCATAACAACAAGCCAGAGAATGATGGAGACAAAAATTAAACATGTTTCTATAATTTCCCTTTCTTCAGATACACTTGACCTTCCCTGTACTTTGGGGTTGTGTCCCTGGGATGAATAATGACACACGATTCTTGGTACTGCCACAATAGGTCAGATACATAAAGCTAATTAACAGACCATCCAGAAATACTCATAAACAGTTTAAGGCAAGATTTGCATGTCTTTTCCTGACTGATAGTATTGAAAAATTAAAAAGAAGGCAGATAACTTTTTTCTAAAAAAAAGAAAAAATATATATCCTAAGTTGATTTAATATTGTTGAATAGCTTTAACAATTCCTTGAAGGAATCATTAAAATTTTACTAGGAAACAGAAATACATTTTCGTTGAGCACTATCAGAATTGCTGAGAAAACAATGGTAAAAAAAATACAGCATTTTTAAATGTAAAAGCAAATAAGACTATTCACATTTATAAACCCCTTTGTATATAAGATATTTTTCTTTATTAAATATAAATAACAATTGATTCCTTTTCTTTTTCTTCCTTTATACAAGATCATTGTATCTGAAGAAGATATAAATAATGATAATTAAATTTTAACAATTATTTACCACTACTGCTAAGAACACAGAAAAATCCTATTTAATCCATACTCTGTGCTAGGCATTTTTCCATTATTTTTATGCACTAATTCATTTAATCTTCACAACCAACCAGTGAGATAAATATTATCATTCCTATTTTAAAATTGAAGAAATGCGGTACAAGAGAATTAAATAATTTGCCCCAGATTACAAAGCTAGAAAGTGGTAGAACTGAGCTTTAAACCCAGGTGGTCTTAGACAATACACTGCAGTGCCTATGACCAACAGACTCCATGCCTCTCAATGTACAATAAGCCATAGTAAAGGCATTGTTTCTATAAACTAGAGATGAGTAAGGTAAGGCAGAGGAAAGGTGTGTGATTTCCCTGCAATAAATTAAGAAGCAATATGAGGTAAAAGATAAAAATTTATATGTATTACAAAAGGCAGAACAAGAAACAGTACAGAAGAACCAAATCCTGATGGGTACTACAATGGTTTTCAAATTGGTTCAGTTTATAAATACTAAATATATAAATGATATTCACAAATATTTATGTAATAGATATATAAGGAAATGAAAAGGTATCTTTTTTGAAAAAGAATAAATATAAACAGTGTATCATATAAATATTATCTTCAAATTAATGCTGAACTATAATATAATTCCAGTTAGAATCCTCAGGAGATACCTCTGTTGTTATTTATGGTGCATGTGGGATTCTAGACAAAAGGATACTACATTTTATATTGAAGAATCGTTGCCAAAAAGTAGTCAAAAAAGAAGAATGAAAAAGAGAGCAATGGGGTTGAGGTCCTGCCTACCAGATATCAGAAAATTGTATGGGGCACCTGGGTGGCTCAGTCAGTTAAGCCTTTGACTCGGCTCTGGTCAGATCTCACGTTAGTGGGTTCAAGCCCCGCGTCAGGGCTCTGTGCTGACAGCTAGCTCAGAGCCTGGAGCCTGCTTCTGGTTCTGTGTCTCCTTCTCTCTCTGACCCTCCCCCTCTCATGCTCTGTCACTCTGTATCAAAAATAAATAAAACATTAAAAAAATTAAAAAAAAAGAAAATTGTAGGAAGCCATTGTAATAGAATCAATATTGTATTGGTACAGTGATAGACACTAGATTGGCAGATCAGAAAAGGGAATTTAGAATTAGATTCTATTTGATGACTAAATTGATACATGTAACTAAGTCAGTAGTTCAATTTAGTGTGTGGGGGGGGATTAGTAATAAATGATATTATCATTATCTATGTGAAAGAAAATTAAATTATGCTCCTCCAAATGCAAAAGTAAATTTCATATGAATTAAAAACTCACCTAAAAAAATAAAACAAGGGCGCCTGGGTGGCTCAGTCGGTTAAGCGTCCGGCTTCGGCTCAGGTCATGATCTCAGAGTTTGGGGTTCAAGCCCCGCATCGGGCTCTGTGCTGACAGCTCAGAGCCTGGAGCCTGCTTCTGATTCTTTGTCTCACTCTCTCTCTCACCACCCCCCCTGCTTGTGCTATCTCTTTCTGTCTCTCAAAAATAAATAAAAACATAAAAAATAATTTAAAAACTAAATAAATAAATAAAACTATACAAATCTTGAAGAGAATGAAGTAGAATTCATACCCAATCAAGTGCTAATGGAGACTTTCTTAATCAATTCTGGAAAACAAAAAGCTAGAAAACATAAGATGTGGATATCTCTATGTGAAAATAATGAAAAAAATATATTGTATAAGAAGATAACATAAACAGAGATAAGATACAAGAAATAGATACAGAAAAAATATTTGCAAAGAGCATAGAAAGAAGT
Source organism: Suricata suricatta (assembly GCF_006229205.1). Classification (NCBI taxonomy): domain Eukaryota; kingdom Metazoa; phylum Chordata; class Mammalia; order Carnivora; family Herpestidae; genus Suricata; species Suricata suricatta. The sequence goes on from NC_043714.1 coordinate 50,411,818, forward strand.
CATAGCACAGAAAACTCCGTGTGTTCAGCATCCCAATTTCTCTTCCTAAATATAATTAGGGCCGTGAGACTAAATTCTGACCTTTGGGATGTGGACAGATACGACATAAGCCACTTGCTGGCCTTGAAAATATCCTGTTCTATCCTTGTATTAGTTATTTGTTGCTGTCTAACAAATTACCCTAAAACTTAGAGGCGTAAAACAACAAGCATTTATTACCTCACAACTATGGTGCATCCGGAATCTGGATGAGGCTTGGATAATCCTTCTGGTTCAAGATCTCTCAGAGTCTGTGACCAAATTGTTGGCTGGTGCTTTCATCTCTGAAGTCTTGATTAGGAAAGGATCCACTTCTAAACTTACTCATGTAGTTGTCAGAATTCAGTTCCTCGGAGGCTGTTGGACTGAGGATGTCACTTCCTTACTGTCTATTGGCTAAAGGCCTCTCTCAGTTCCTTGTCAAGCAGAGCAGCTGGCTTCTCTTAGAATGAACACAAGGAAGGCACAATTGAGAAGCCATGGTCTTTTTGCAGCCTAATCTGAAATATGACCTCCCAGCATCTCTAATACACTCTGCTACATGCAAGCCACTAACTCCAGCCCATGCCAGAGGAGAGGATTACATAAGTGCATGAAAACCAAGAGGTGCCTGCCACAACACTCCAGATCTCTCTTTTCCTGCCATAATGATTTTGGAGGCAACATTTCCTGGACATAATGTCTACAAGGTGAAGGAGGACTTCTTGACCTATAAGAAACATTGGCAAGTTGAGAAATAAACTTGTATTGTGCTGAGCTATTGAGATGTTTTAACATGATGTAACACTGCCTATTGTGACTAACAGAGTATTCATATTTATGCACACACAGAGTATTTACAACTTGATGTGATGGACTGAATAACCCAATCAAAAATAGGCAGAGAAAATAAGATTATCACTAACTGGCTGGGTGTCCTTGGCTAAGTTACTTTACCTCTGTGTCTCAGACTTCTCAACTATAAAAGATGATGATAATAATGGCAATGACCTCATGAGTTTGTTGTGAAAAGTAAATAAACTAATCCATGCACTGCCCTTAGTTCTTGGCACATAGTAAATACCAGGTGTATGTGAACTGTTATTTGTTTTGTTTTAATTAATTAATTAATTACTTTAAAAATTTACATCCAAGTTAGCTAGCATATAGTGCAACAATGATTTCAGGAGTAGATTCCTTAACGCTCCTTACCTAGTTAGCCCACCCTGCCACCACCCCTCCATCAACCTTTTGTTTGTTCTCTATATTTAAGAGTCTCTTATGTTTTATCCCCCTCCCTGTTTTTATATCATTTTTGCTTCCCTTCCCTTATGTTCATCTCTTTTGTACCTTAAAGCCCTCATATGATATTTGTCTTTCTCTGACTAATTTCACTTAGCATAATACCCTCTAGTTTCATCCATGTGGTTGCAAATGACAAGATTTCATTATTTTTGATTGCCAAGTAATACTCCAGTGTGTGTGTGTGTGTGTGTGTGTGTGTGTGTGTGTGTGTGTGTACCACATCTTCCTGATCTATTCATCTGTCAATGGACATTTGGGCTCTTTTCCATACTTTGGCTATTGTCAATAGTGCTGCTGTAAATATTGGGGTGCATGTGCCCCTTCAAAACAGCACACCAATATGTCATGGATAAATACCTAGTGGTGCAGTTGCTGGCTCATAGGGTAATTCTATTTTTAATTTTTTGAGGAACCTCCATACTGTTTTCCAGAGTGGCTGCACCAGTTTACGTTCCCACCAGCAGTGCAAAAGAGATCCTCTTTCTCCATATCCTCACCAATGTCTGTTGTTACCTGAGTTGTTAATTTTTGCCATTCTGACAGGTGTGAGGTGGTGTCTTATTGTGGTGTTGATTTGTATTTCCCTGATAAGGAGTGATGTTGAGCATTTCTTCATGTGTTGGTTGGCCATATGGATGTCTTCTTCAGAGAAGTGTCTATTCATGTCTTTTGCCCATTTCTCCACTGGATTATCTGTTTTTTGGGTGTGAGTTTGATAAGTTCTTTATAGATTTTGTATACTCACCCTTTATCTGGTATGTCATTTGAAAATATCTTCTCCCATTCCATCAGTTGCCTTTTAGTTTTTCTGATGGTTTCCTTTGCTGTGCAGAAGCTTTTTATTTTGATGAGTTCCCAATGTTCGTTTTTGCTTTTGTTTCCCTTGCCTCCTGAGATGTGTTGAGTAAGAAGTAGCTGTGGCCGAGGTCTAAGAGGTTCCTGCCTGCTTCCTCCTCTAGGATTTTGATGGCTTCCCATCTTATGTTTAGGTCTTTCATCCATTTTGAGTTTATCTTTGTGTATGGTGTAAGAAAGTGATTCAGGTTCATTTTTCTGTATGTTGCTGTCCAGTTTTCCCAACACCACTTGCTAAAGAGACTGTTTTTTTCCATTGGACATTCTTTCCTGCTTTGTCAAAGATTAGTTGGCCATATGTTTGTGGGTTCATTTCTGGGTTTTCTATTCTGTTTGATTGATCTGAGTGTCTGTTTTTGTACCAGTACCATACTGTCTTGATGATTACAGCTTTGCAATACATCTTCAAATCCAGGATTGTGCGGCCTCCAGCTTTGGTGTCCTTTTTCAAGATTGCTTTGGCTATTTGGGGTCTTTTCAGGTTCCATACAAATTTTAGGTTTGTCTGTCCTAGCTTTGTGAAGAATGCTGGTGTTATTTTAACAGGGATTGCATTGAATATGTAGATTGCTTTGGGTAGTATCGACATTTTAACAATATTTGTTCTTCCAATCCAGGAGCGTGGAATATTATACCTTTTTTGTGTCTTCTTCTATTTCTTTCATAAACTTTCTATAGTTTTCAGTGTATAGATTTTTTGCCTTTTTGGTTATGTTTATTCCTAGGTATTTTATGGGTTTTGGTGCAATTGTAAGTGGAATAGATTCCTTGATTTCTTTTTCTGTTGCTTCATTGTTGGGGTATAGGAATGCAACCGATTTCTGTGCATTGATTTTATATCGTGCAACTTTGCTGAATTCATGGATCAGTTCTAGCAGTTTTCTGGTGGAATCTTTCTGGTTTTCCAGAAGAGTGTCACATCATCTGCTAAGAGCGAAAGTTTGCCTTCCTCCTTGCCATTATGGATGCATTTTATTCCTTTGTGTTGTCTGATTGCTGAGGCTAAGACTTCTAATATTCTGTTGAATAACAGTGGTGAGAATGAATATCTCTGTCATGTTCTTGAGCTTAAGGGGAAAGCTCTCAGTTTTTCCCCATTGAGGATGATACTTGTGGTGGGTCATAGATGGTTTTTATGATCTTGAGTTATGATCCTTTTATCCCTACTTTCTTCAGGTTTTTTATCAAGAAGGATGCTATATTTTATCAAATGCTTTCTCTGCATCTATTGGGAGGATCATGTCGTTCTTGTCCTTCCTTTTATTGATGTGATGTATCACTTTGATTGTTTTGTGGATATTGAACCAGCCCTGCATCCCAGGTATAAATCCTACTTGGTCGTGGTGAATAATTCTTTTAATATATTGTTGGATCCATTTGGCTAGCATCTTGTTGAGGATTTTTTGCATCCATGTTCATCAGGGAAATTGGTCTATCATTCTCCTTTTTAGTGGGGTCTTTGTCTGGTTTTGGAATCAAGGTAATGCTGGCTTTATAGAATGAGTTTAGAACTTTTCCTTCCATTTCTACTTTTTGGACCAGCTTCAAGAGAATAGATGTTAACTCTTCCTTAAATGTTTTATATAATTCCCCCTGGAAAGCCATCTGACCCTGTACTCTTGTTTTTTGGGGGAGATTTTTGATTACTAATTCAATTTCTTTACTGGTTATGGGTCTGTTCAAATTTTCTATTTCTTCCTGTTTCAGTTTTGGTAGTTTATATGTTTCTAGGAATTTGTCCAGTTCTTCCAGATTGCCCATTTTATTGGCCTATAATTGCTCATAATATTGTTTTATTATCGTTTGTATTTCTGCTGTGTTGATTGTGATCTCTTCTCTTTCATTCTTGATTTTATTTATTTGGGTCCTTTCCTTTTTCTTTTTGATCAGACTGGCTAGGGGGTTATCAATTTTTTTGAATCTTTTAAAGAACCAGCTCCTGATTTTATTGATCTGTTCTACTGGGGTTTTTTGTTTGTTTGTTTGTTTGTTTGCTTTGATAGCATTGATTTCTGCTTTAATCTTTATTGTTTCCTGTCTTCTGCTGGTTTGGAGTTTTATTTGCTATTCTTTTTCCAGCTCTTTAAGGTGTAATATTAGGTTGTGTATCTGAGACATTTCTTCCTTTTTTAGGGAAGCCTGGATTGCTATATACTTCCCTCTTATGACTGCCTTTGCTGTGTCCCAGAGGTTTTGGGCTGTAGTGTTATCATTTTCATTGGATTCCTTGTATTTTTAATTTCCTCTTTAATTTCTTGGTTAGCCCATTCATTCTTCAGTAGGATATTCTTTAGTCTCCAAGTATTTGTTATCTTTCCAAAATTTTTCTTGTGGTTGATTTTGAGTTGCACTGTGGCCTGAAAATGTGCATGTTATGATATCAGTCTTTCTGTACTTGTTGAGGCTGATTTGTGTCCTGTATATGATCTGTTTTAGAGAGCGTTCCATGTACACTGGAGGAGAGGAATGTGTATTCCGCTACTTTTGGACGAAACGTTCTGTGTATATCTGTTATATCCATCCAGTCTGGTATGTTGTTCAAAGCCATTGCTTCCTTGTTGGTTTTCTATTTAGATCATCTCTCCATTTCTGTAAATGAGGAGTTGAAGTCCCCTACTGTTATGGTATTTATTATCAATGAGTTTCTTTATGTTTGTGATTCATTTATTTATTTGGGTATTTCCATGTTTGGAGCATAAAGGCTTATAATGCTTAGATCTTCTTGGTGGGTAGACCTCTTAATTATGATATAATGCCCTTCTTCATCTCTTGTTACAGTCTTTATTTTAAAATCTAGATCATCTGATACAAGTATGGCTACTCTGGCTTTCTTTTGGCAACCATTAGCATGATAGATGGTTTCTATCCCCTTATTTTCAATCTGAAGGTATCTTCAGGTCTAAAATGGGTCCCTTGTAAACAGGATATAAATGGATCTTGTTTTCTTACCTATTCTGTTAACCTATGTCTTTTTATTGAAGCATTTAGTCCATTGATATGTAGAGTGAGTGCTGAAAGATATGATTTTATTGCTATTATGTTGCTTGTACAGTTGGAGTTGGACTTTCTAGGGTGTTCTCTGGTCCTTTCTAGTCTTTGTTGCTTTGGCTTGCTTGCTTGCTTTCTCTCTCTTCCTTCCTTTCTTTCGTTCTTTCTTTCTTCTTCCTTCCTTCCTTCCTTCCTTCCTTCCTTCCTTCCTTCCTTCCTTCCTTCCTTTCTTTTCTTTCTTTTCTTTCTTTCTTTCTTCTCCCTCAGAGCGTCCTCCTTAAGTTTTCTTGCAGGGCTCCTTTGTTGTCACAAACTCCTTTAATTTTTGTTTGTCTGGGAAACTTTTTATCTCTCCTTCCATATTGAATGACAGTCTTTCTGGATAAAGAATTCCTGGCTGCATATTCTTCCAATTCATCACATTGAATGTATCCTGCCACTCCTTGCTGGCCTGCCAAGTTTCTGTGAATAGGTCTGCTGAGAACCTGATCTGTCTTCCCTCGTAGGTTAAGGACTTCCTCCCCCCCCCACCCTTGCTGTTTTCATGATTCTCTCCTTGCCTGAATATTTTGTGAATTTGACTATGATATGCCTTGTTGATAGTTGGTTTTTGTTGAATCTGGATTTTGTTTGCTTTCTGGATTTTTATGTCTGTGTCTTTCCCCAGGTTGGGAAAGTTTTCTACTATGATTTGCTGTTATATACCTTTTACCCCTTTTTCTCTCTCTTCATTCTCTGGGACCCCTATGATTCTGACATTGTTCCTTTATAATGAGTCACTGAGTTCTCTGATTCTTATATTGTGCTCTTTTGCCTTAGTCTCCCTCTTTTCTTCTGCTTCATTATTCTCCATAAGTTTGTCCTCTACATCACTGATTCACTGCATGGTCCTTCCCACCATGCCATACATTTGAGATTGTAGCTCAGTTATAGCATTTTTTATTTCACCCTGACTAGCGTTTACTTCTTTTATTTCCACAGAAAGGAATTCTAATCTATTTTCAACCTCAGCTAGGATTCTTATTACCATGATTCTAAATTCTGTTTCAGACATCTTGCTTGTACTGTGTTGATTAAGTCTTTGGCTGTCATTTCTTCCTATTCTTTCTTTTGGGGTGAAATCCTTTGTTTTGTCATCTTGGAGGAAAAACGAAATTCATAAAGTTAAAAAAAGTTAAAAACAACACAAAAAAAATCAACGGTTCTAGATCCTAGGTGTGTTTTGGTATGGTTGTTGAAAAAACTTGACAGATTAGACAAAAAAGGGAAAGATAAAATTTTTTAAAAAAGGAAAATGTATGAAAAGTTGAAAAAATGGATACAATAAAATAGAATAAATGAAATGGAAGTAATATAGAATTTTAAAAATTTACTAAAACGTTAAATATATAGTAGAAAAAAGTTAAAAATCTTATTAATAAAAATGGAAAATAAAAATAAATTTGTTTCTTTCTGTATTCTAGAATAAGAAAAGAAAAGAAAAAACATTGAATAGATGGACCAGCGAGTACAATCAAATACAATTGAAGTTATATCCAGTTTCCCCTAGAAGTCAAGCTATGAAGCACTTTATAGTCCATAAACTAAGCAGGTGGAGAGACTTGTGGTGTTCCTCAAGAGCGAGGTTGGCCCAGTTGGGCAGGACTTAGTGTAATGGCTCCATTTTCCACTAGATGGTGCTGCTTAGCTTACTGGAGTGGATTGCTTTGGCGATTGTAGACCTGCATATGCATGCGTGGGAGGGTTGAACATGGCGACACACAGCTACCCAGTGTCTAGTATTGGAACTCTGTGTTCTCCACAACCAGCAACCAAGCACCCTTCCTTTTTCTCCGGCTTCTGTCCACTCCCTGCTTCTACACTGTCCGTCACCAAGCCATCAGGCTGCCTGGCGGCACCTCCCTCTTGAGTTTTATCTCAGATGTGCCTATGTTTCCCAACACCTCACTTCTGAGGGACTGTGGCTCTGATGCATTCTGACCCTTTGGGGGAAGGGTCTCACCAAGCAATGGCTGGGTGCGGGTGCCTCCAGGAACATTCAGAAGACCATGCAGCTGCTGATGCCCAGAGACTGCGGCCAGGTGGCAGCCCATCCCAGAAAAAGTTTGTGCAATTGTGTAGCAGCAGCGTTTTAGGGATTATGGAAAATCCCAACCCACATCTGGCACCAGGCTTCACCCTTACCATCCTTGTTCCACCACCAGCAAACGTGGTTGTTTTCCAGGGTCCACTGGGACCTCTGCCTGTGGGGAGGCTGCATGGCCTCTACCAAATGTCCTCCCAGCAGGGGAGCCGCCACTGCCTGTGTGGCCCAAGGACCTTGAGGACCCCACTCCCTGCTCCTGTGGATTTGCCCTTCCCACCAGAGCACCATGAGGTAATGAGCTGTGGAGTTTCAGACTCTGTGCTCCCCCTGTTTATAGTCTTAATGGAATTTAAAACCCTTTCCTTTCTCCTTTCTCCCTTTTTGTTCAGTCCCTGTGGCTGTTTCCACTCTGACTTTTTCTTTCCAGCTGCTTTTGGTGGGGGGTGGGGTGGGGGAGGTGGGGAATGCTTTTCTCACACTCTTCCTTCCTCCTCACCTCCCCTCTCCCATCTCCATCCTCTCTCTGCACTGAGGCTTCTCTCTCCTCCGATTCCCCTCTCTGCGCCGCGTACCTGCCAAGTTCTGTGGTTCAGGTTGTGCAGATTGTTGTGTTAATCCTCAAATCAGTTTTCTAAGTGTGCAAGATAGTTTGGTGTTGATCTGGGTGCATTTAAGGGATGAGAGATGCAAAAAAAACTTCCATGCTTTTCTGCTATTTTGGCCCCTCCCTAGTTATTTGTTGCTTTATTTTGATGATGATGATGATGATGACGATGATGATGGTGATGGTGATGACAATTGGTGAATATGGGGAAATAATTTATCCAAAGAGTGGATGAATGGACAGGAAAGAAGTGATGAGATAAAAGCTAAAAAGAATATGGGAAATTAAAGCTTATGACCTTGGTTAGGATTTGGGAGGCTGAAAGTATTTTGGAAGAAATGAAGTATCCCATAAAAAAATAACAACAAAAAAGAATAAGAGTAGGGGACTGGTGAACTTGAATTGCATGGGTACGCAATGTCAATACATTAAATCCTGAGGTCAGGAAACTTAGGTAATGACTATATCTGGACAATTGTAGGGTTCTGGCAAAAAAAAAAATCTATGTGTATGATCTATTTAAATAAGGCTAAAACTGCACATGTCATGGGGAAAAAAACACCCAAATAAGTACATACTTAAATTATGTACAATAAGAATGAGTTCAGATAGGAAATGAATGCATCTTTACACATATTTTCAACAACTTACCAGGACAGCAGAACTTCGATGTAGCTAGCTAACTACACATTTTCCTTGGTTATTTACTCATCTGATAGCTCAGCAACAGAAAAATTGGCTTTTAACTTCATCTTGCCCAAGGACAACTTTCTCATTCTGAAAGGAATTTTTAGTTCCAATTCATAATAAATACCTCTACTTGTATTTATTTTTATTTTAGAGAACGCCAGTGAATTCTTGGCAGGCAGTGGACTACTAATGAGACACATTGGCTCACAATCCTATCAGTCTTTTAAATTAGCAGTCAAAGAAATTTGGCAAAGAACATAGCTTGCCTTACACAGAGATAGATCTTGTATTCATGGAATTATCCGATACAGATTTTACCATTTCTGGGTTTTTCTAGTATAACATAGAATCTGATATTTTATACAGGCTTCTAGAAGGAACTTTTCTTGGTTTTACTTCTGTTCGGAAACACTTTCAAAGACTTGTTTGAGTTCCCTTAAGCAGGGTCTTTTAGAAGTTCATTTGTATGTGGGATGGTAGGGGTTGATTACCTCTTAAAAGAGGAGTGCCAAAATAAAGTAACCAAAATGATCATTATATTAAATGTTGCTATTTCTTTAGCTAATTCTTACAATAAAAATGTAATATAATTACGCTAGTTCCAACACAATTATAGGATCTTTTAAAAAGACATATTGATTGGCTCCTCAAGGTTATGTGATAATGTAATATGGCAAAAGTGAAATTTATGTAACAAATATCTTCATCTTCCAAAAATGCATTTCCTACCAAGTAGCCCTGTCCTCCTCTGCCCTCTTCATAGGTACAGCATATTCCTTTGGCAAACATTGAATATTCACCTACTGTTCTTTTTGGTGTTCACCGTAGGGAACTTGTAAGATATGGGTGGCTGTTATCCTGGAGAAAGCTTTTCACAAAATGGCAGCTTCCGGAAGCCGTTTCCATTCAGAAGGTCGTGGGAGAGATGATGCAGGCTGACTGAGTCCAAGAACCTAGGGGAAGGTCCCACAGGACCTTGGCTTCATGCAGGATAGAAATCAAAGGAGAGTCAGAAAAAGTGGAAGCAGAGTTTATTGAATTGAGGAAGCGACAGGGAGAGAATAGCAGGCTGAGCATCTGGGAGACTGAAAGGAAAGGAGAATGAGTCTTGTTACTGCTTGGGTGTAGGGGTTGATATTAGAAAAGGGTCTAGGCAAGAGTTCTTCCAGCGACACAGGATAGGGTCCAATCAAAGGCTAGAGTCAGGTGATAATAGGCATTATTTCATAAATTGCTGAAGGCAGGGGTGTGCTGCCAGCATCAGCCAACGTTTGTTTCAAGCTAATGTCCTGGACTATGTTTGGGATCCGGCTCTTCTTAGGTGTTATCAGGTGTTTGGGGCTCATGTAGAGAATGATTAACTTTCTTGTTCCCACCTTGGAGTGAGAACATAGCTTCTTTAGCCTATTCAGAGGCAAAATACAGATCGTGAGTAAATGGGGTCTAGCAGAACACCAGCAGAGAGAACCTTTCTGAAACGGAGTCCCTGCAGCTTCTATCTCAGAGACAGCAGTCATGGGACCCAGGGTTAGAAGCTGCATTGTGTTCCCCTGCAAGGGGTATAGGTTGAGGCCCTAATCCCCAGCACCTCAAAATGTTACTGTATTTGAAGATAGGGCTTGTTTTTTAATTTTTTTAATGTTTTATTTATTTTTGATACTGAGAGAGGCAGGCATGAGAGGGGGAGGGGCAGAGAGAGAAGAGAACACAGAACCGGAAGCAGGCTCCAGGCAATGAGCTGGCTGTCAGCACAGAGCCTGACTCGGGGCTGGAACCCACGAACGTGAGATCTGACCTGAGCCGAAGTCAGAGGCTTAACCGACTGAGCCACCCAGGCACCCCTAAATGTAATTAAGTTAAAATGAACCCATCCTAATCCAATCTGACCGGTGTCCTTATTAAAGAGAAAATTTAGACACACAGAGAAACGCCAGGGATGGATGTACACAGAGGAAAGACCATGAAAACATATGGAGGAGGTGGTCCATTTGCAAGTCAAGGAGAGAGGCCTCAGGACACAAACCTGTCAACACCCTGATCACCCTGATCGTGGACTTCCAGCCTCTGTACTGGGAGATTTTACTTTGTTATGGTACTGTGTTATGGCAGCCCCCACAAACTAATGCACCCAGTTTGTTAACTGACTCACTCAAGATTCTCACCACCATTTTTTGCATTCGACCCTTTCAAATTAAAATTGCAGTGGAGAAAGTTAAATAGGCAAGAAAGGCTTTATTCAAGACTTCTGAAATAAGGGTCGAGCAACTACACTTAAGCCCATTAAAACAAAAAAATAGGGAATTTTTTAAGTCCTGGGGTGAGTGAGTAGAGGAAATTAGGAGGGAGGTTCAACTGTGGGCTGTCCATCATGATGGGTTATTCTGAGTTTGCAAATGTTTTTCTCTGTAATTAGGCCATCTGTGTTTACTAACTGGTCTCCATTATAGTTAGGCTCCTACTCTGCCACTGGGACTGGAAAAGAGGGTTGCTATTCTCCTTCAGTGTTTATATTTTAAACAAATAGTTTTCAGATCCTCAAGAAATTCCTGGATTATAAACCTGACAAAAGGCTGGGGGAAGATTTACATATATTTCAAAGGGGCAGAGAAAGAATTTATAATTTCAAGTTTTCTAAAGTAATTGTTCTAAGGAAAGGGAGGTCAGGAGGCTACAGTTGGAAGAAACCTATCTGAAATTTAGCCAAGCCGAGGGGGACTGGACAGTCATCTTAGTCAACCCATTTTTTATGGAACAGGCTGACCTCTAGCCTGGAAGGCATTGGATCCCCACCATTGATTTGCCTATGTGCTATTGCAGTCTGGTGTCCCCAGAAGCCACTGCTATGGGATGGGATGCATCCATAGTACTGGACTAAGAAATTCCGGTCATTTCACAGAGGCCAAGCAAACACAATCAGAGAGCAGGAAAATATCCCTGTACTATCGCCATTCTGGGCTTCCACAAATGGTGCCTTAGGCTGGATCTCATTAAATCTACATCCCATTTCCCACCTCAAGTCACTCGGAGCCCAGCAATTACCCAGTAAGTGCTTTCCAAAGAGCAAATATAGGATTCATTTCCTTTTAACTTCTCCATCTGTTTCTTTGTTTTAAAATAGCACAGCTTTAAATTGGTGCCACCATTGAAAACAGGTAATGTTCTATTTTCATTCTATTTCCTCTGACAGGAGGTACATAACCTTTGAGAGAAAAATCCCCCCCTTCCTAAAGCCCCAGGAAAGTGAGTGCTGGTGTGAAAGCATCCATGGGGACACAGGAAATTACCATATAGCTGTCCTGTACAAAACACCCAGTGGGGTGCACCCACCGGAGATGCACATTATCATGAACACAATCACAGACTTGAGTACTAGCCCAAGCTAGAATGTAGATGGGCTGTCTTGAGATGCCTAGCAATTTTCCAGGCCTCTCCTAAAGGGTTTTTGGTGAAGTCTCAATGTTTCTTACTAAACCTTGGGGGAACATCAGTTGTTTACAATTCAGAGTAGCTATACAGACCATTTCTTCTTTTCTGAGGTTAAGAAAACAAATGAATTAAGAAGAATAACTTATCTTTCCTGGATGTATCATTTATGGAATTATAAAGATAAAAGGTTTAAGGCTATGATCCTGACCTCTGTGATTACAGGGAAGAAGAAGATGGAGTAACAGGTAGACATAATAGACTTCCAGATATTTGGGGGTTCCTTCTGTTTTACAAGTATCTTCATCACAATCACTGGCTTCCTGTTAGGATAAACGCATTCAAACTTTGCTTTGAATGGCACAGGCTGGCTTTCTACCTTTTGGGTTGATACAGTGTTGCTATTTCCAAGTGTGTTGTAGACAGAAGAGAAAGAAAAGGGTGGAAGAAGCTAGGATCTTGGCGACAGCTCTCTCCCAAGTGCTGTGTGCAGGCTTAGAGCACCAGTGCTGAGGGGCACTCACTCCCACTCCCGCCCCCACCCCACCCCCAAATCCTTACGTATTTTCTCTTTTCCTGTCCAAGTTAACTGGGACTTCCAAATGACCCTTAATTTTTCGTTTACCTTTTCACATGCTTTTCCCATTAAATCATTTTGAAGATACAGGACTGAATGATTGGAAGCATGCATAGCCCTTCACTAATACAACTGAATTTCCTAATCATGAAAAGTACATTGCCTCAAATTCAGATGACAATTTATTTCTCACACAGGCTTGTAGGTCTAAAGGTACAACTTGTGTGTGACAATAATGTTCACTCAACAAATATTCATTGACCATCTCTGATATGCTAGGTGCTCAAGATAGACATGAAAAGAGAGACTGGGCCCCTCCCTCACAGGGCTTCCAGTCTTTCTAGGATAACAAGTAATTAAAAATGAAAGTAATAAAGCTCTAAGATCTTCTGGTGATAGCACATAACCCACACTTGGTTGAATAGAGTTAAATATAGATGAAGGACATGGACAATCTACCAAAGTGACATTTAATCTGAAAACTAAATAGGAGCTAGCCAGATGATATAATGTGGGAAAGGGGTCCTAATAAAAGGAATAGGGCATGAAGGACTAGACTCTAGAAGCAAGAGACAGCCTGGCTTCTGGAGGAAATGCAAGTATTTCACTACGGCTAGAGAAGAGAAAGAGAGAGTGACAGAAACAGAGACAGGGAAAAAGAGATAAATAAGGTAAATGAAGCAAATACAGGGTAGTTTCTAAATAATTGTGTAAATCTCCTCAAAGAGTTTGGGAAATATTCTCAGGCAATAGCACTAATAGAAAAAAGTGATGTGCAGTAAGGCTGCTTCCCAGTGCACAGTGTCACCAAAGAAAATGCCTTTTTCTCGGCACTGATGGGCTCTGATCCAAGAGAGACAGACCCACACATGATCCTCGTCATGCTATCTCTCACTATTATACTGCTAAGTATCCATTCCAGAGGGAAAAATAAATTGGAACATTTCAAGATGTTGTGAATCAGAAAGTTAAGACAAAAGCTAGGTAGATAAAGCAGAAATGGCCCCCACAGGCTATGCTCTCCAGCACACAGCTGGCCTCTGTATAGCCTATCCTCTGTGAAAAAATTAGCTTGCCCACACTCACTGCTGGAACCTGCCATATCTTTTTACAAGTTAGAAAAAGATGTCTCTCCCTCCACTCTGAAGCCACTCAAGGCTTGGGTATAAGGCTTGGCCAGGAGAACAGAGACTGGATTTCACCTCCCAACACAGACCTCCTATGTTCCCCTCAATGTTAAATCTGAATGACCTTAGGCAGAAGACCTGCACACAGCACACACAGTTTGTCTTTTGTTTTGACTTTACCTGTTACATGACCTGAAATAACACTAACCATATGTTAATGTAGAAAAAATAATTGTTCTTTAAAGTAAAGAATTGTTAGCTGATGAAACCATAGATAATTCACTTTACTACAAATTAATGCAGCCATCTTGCCTCTTCCTGGTTGAGAATTGTGCCACAGAGGGAGCAAGAGTTTGAATTAGAGATGAAGGGAAGATGGATTATTCCAAAGCATGGTGGCTTTTAAAGGGAGGGGCAGAGAGAGGAGGGAAATCTAGTAGATTTCTATGAAGTGTTTTATTACAAGGTAGTCTTTAAGTCCTGGGAAAAGAAAATTTAAGCAGTGGTTAAAGAGCACTGAATGGAAAAAAAAATTTTTGAAGTGTCATTCTACAGTTTTATTTACACAACCAGTGAAGGGCATGTTCTTAGAATACCAGCTTTAGTCCTTTTCAAACATATTAATATAAGAAGCCAAATTGTAATGATACAGCAAATGAGGCCACTGGCATTAATACAAGTAGCAAAGGTCCACATCCAGATGGTACTGACATCAGGGAAATCTCCAAAACCAGTTGCTGCATAAGAGTGGTTGCCACTGACGAAAGCTTGAAATAACCTGAAGAAGAAGACAAACAAACTTCGCTGTGTTAAACGTTTTCCTCAGCTGATCCTGCCTCTGACAGCCATGGCCCTCTCTCCCCAGAAGGCAGCCTGAGAGCGGTGCCATGAATCCTACAGCTCAGGGACCTTGTGGCTTGTATTGATTTCCTTTCCCCTTCCAGCTGACCTGGAGGCCTCATCACCATGGCTCGTATTGTTTCTAGGGGCAGTTGTGCTTGGAATTCCAAACAAGTTTACAAGTCTTTGTGTCAACTTGGTGTTACCTCAAGTAGAAATCAAGGAACATTATTTTCTTAAAAGTGACTTCTGTCTAGCATGTCTTCCCATTACATTTCAGGAGATTAGACAAAGCGAGAGTAAAAAACAGAAGATGGAAAAGTTGTCTGGGATCACAGCTTGTGTAAGGCAGCTTTCTTGGTCACCAAATAAACTCAATTTTATAGATATAAGTATGTGCTGATGAATGTCAGGGAGTCACAAGGCACAGATGCAGAGTTGATTACTTCCTACCTGATGTCACTTTCATAGTAGTGTTGGAGGACTTCTTTGAAATTTACATTTTGATAAAAACAAACAATTTCACTTGAATTTCCAGTGAAATTCAAGACTGAGCTCCAATGAGAGACACACCATGAAGTAGTGTGTGCACCAGATGCTAACTGTGTAGCACCTCATTTAATCTTCACAATAACTCTTTAGAGACTATATTTTCAGTAGTCAAATGTGGAAACTGAAGGACAAATCCAAGGTCACCCAGTTCGTAGGTGTTGGATATGAACTCTGTTTTATGTAGCTCCATAAGCTTTGCTTTTTCTGATATACCATTTTCCATGCATGTTTTCCCAGTAATTCTTAAATGTTTACATATGCCAGTTGCAGTTAGCCCCCACTTAATTCTCTTGACAGAACTCCAGAGAACATATGGTTCTTTACCTTTTGTAAATTAAGAAACTGAGATTTAGTAATAGTAAATATATTCTCAAGGTCACACAAGGGGTATGTTATAGATCACATCGAGAATTTAAAACTAAGTATTTTAGAGCCAACTTTAGCTCTTTTCCTACTCCCTCTCAGCTTCCTTTCTCAAGTTGTTTTGTCCTACACTCATCAAAGCTCCTGCCACTTAAACTAGAATTGGCTTTCTATCACTTTTAAAACTTACCTGTCTTTTGACCTTGCTTTCAAAACCATGCTCTTCCTACACTGGTTGAAAAATAATCTTATATATTAATTCATCATCTCTTGTTACTGCCTTTACTTTAAAGTCCAGTTTGTCTGAAATTAGTATGGCTACCCCAGCTTTCTTTTGGCTTCCAGTTGCCTGATAGATATTTCTCCATCCCTTTACTTTCAACCTGTAGGTGTCTTCCGGTCGAAAATGC
>NC_043714.1:50427755-50492618 GCF_006229205.1 Suricata suricatta
TGCTGAAGGCCGATTCAAATTACGTCTTAAGGGGGTTCTTTGTGCCTCTTGAATTTTGACTTATAAAAAAGGATAAGGAGGTGATATGGCTTCAAGCTTAGCTGAAATGTGGCCTCAAATTATTTCTCAAGTTGTACTTCCTCTGGGTCTTCCCTCTCTGCTTTTCAGTATGTGAGCTTTATTCCTAGGTTTATTATTTCACATGGCTAAGATAATGACAGAAGCTTCAAGCTGTAAGCTACCAGCTTACAAACACCAATTGGGAAAGAGTGCAGCTTTCCTTAGAGACTCAGGCCAGATTCCTCAGATTTACACTGATTTGCTTGGCTTTTGACACAAGCCTATTTCTGAACCAATCATTGTGGCTAACAGAAACCTGATGCCCTGATGGCCAAGACTGCGTCAAAACTGCTGAGGTTGGTGTCAACTGAGTAGAACCAAAGGGTCTGAGGAAGGAAGAAAAGGAAAAATAAGCTATCACTAGTGTTCTTTAAAAATAGTGGAAAAATTGATTCACTGAAGAATCCTTTTAATGCAAAAGAAAAATAAAACATAAATGGATTAGAAACATTTGTGAAACACTTATATTGAAAACATAGATGTTTGTCTTTCTCTGCTTTATTTCACTTAGCATAATACTCTCTAGGTGCATCCATATTGTTGCCAATGGCAAGATCTCATATTTTTTATGGTTATATAATATTCTATTATGTACATATATGATATGATTTCACTTATATGTAGAATCTCAAAAATAAAACAAATAAACAAAAAGAGAATCAGACTTAAAAATTCAGAGAACAAACTGATAGTTGCCAGAGGGGAGGAAGGGTGGAGGGATGGGCAAAATGGGTGAAGAAGAGTGGAAGATAGATATGGAATGATAAGTCATGGGAGTAAAAGGAATAGCACAAGGAATATAGTCAATGGATTTATAATTAACATTGGATGGTAAAAAATGGTACCTCTGCTTGTGGTGATCATAACATAATATATACAGTTGTTGAATCATTGTGTTGTATACCTGAAACTAATAAAATATTGTATAAAAATTATACTTAAAAAATCTATTTATAAATAATACCAAAAGGAAAAAGAACACAAAGACATGTGTTGATTGAAATAAGACAAAGTTATCTTTGATAGTGTGCAGAGAATTATGGATAGGCCAATAAAGCAAGAAACATCTTTTTCTTTGAAGTTCATTTAATAAGTGTCAGAGTCTGTAGAACCCAAGGTTGGCTGGAGGCTATGTTGACTAAGCAGTCTTTACTTAATAATGTAGTCACAGCACAGCCATGAGTAAGAAGGAATTAGGTGAGTGATATTCCCCAGGTTTGTGTGACCCCTGTGGTTCTTACTTAAAAGCCCATAAGAACAGGAAGAAGCATGTATCCAGAGAGAATTTTAAAACAGGAAAAAGATGATTCAATGTATGGAACTCATCCAATAAACTATATTATTTCTGAAACCCAGAATATTCCCCCTATTTACTCCTGACTGGCCAGATCCTTCTTTTTCAGCTATAATATGAGCTAACAACCTATCTTGAAAAAGCAGGGGACTAGAGGACTGGCCAGCCTGGCTGATGCAGTGGTCATTAACATTGACTTTCAGCTGTGAAGAAGAGAGGAAATGGGAATTGCAGTCATATTGTGGACAAGAACAGTCTCACAAGGAACACTGTGAAGAGTCAAATCCAAGAAGCAAGTGGAGGACAGTGACCAGATCTGAAGCAGTAGCTCACCGGCAAAGGTCAGAGAAGAGAGGCAGGGTAGATTCAGGCAGAAGATCCGGGTCCAGTCCCTGAGCCCAGGGAGCCTGGGCAGAGAAATCCTCTTATTGAGATCCTATCAGCCTAAGCGGACCAGCTTTGAAGAGCACTGGTTCAGTCGTCTTCTCCAGGAAGCCCTCAAACCTGATAGCAGCATGGAAACACCAGAGTCCTTGACTGCAGTGCCACCCACACTGTAAGTCATCAGAAGAGACTCAAAAGCAAAATTACAGTGTTGTAAACATAAGAAGAACACATACTGGATAAATAAAAATAAATAAAACAAATCCCACAAAAACATATGTCTCTTACACAGAACTGTGGTTTTGCTAACCACAGGAAGAAAATGAATTGCAATTTGAAAGAATGAGTGACATTTCTCATCTTCTAGGCACTCCAGGTATTTAGGAAACCCCACATAATGTGCAGTGGGCTGTGTGCAGTGATGGAACTTTTGTCATCCTACCCTCTGATGTACTATAAAGTCATTTCCAAAAACCTGGCAGAAGACCCTCAAGTACCATCAAGAGATACTTTACTTCATTACTCAAGTCTTTCTCTCCTTCTGGAGCCACCACCTGTAAATCCATATATTACTGCCCAAATAAGAGGAATATAAATAACTCAATCCTCTAGGAACAGAGCCAAAACTAAGCCAAGAATAGAAAACCAAAATTATTTTTACATGAGCATTTGAGCCAAATAAAGAGGAGTGGGCTGCATAACCGTTAAGGGGGCAGCAGCATCAACATCTTGGTTTTAAGAGAAAATTGAGAAATCATTAGGCATTTTACAAAGTGCAATAAACCCTGATAGCAATAGCAAAAGCTGGTCTTCAAGGTGCTCAGAGAGAGATTTTACAAGCTTTCTCTAAAATACACACAAGGGATGGCTGAAGAGATGATAACCAGATAAAAGCAGCATCAGGAGGGAGAAAACTGGTACACATGGAGAGAGCACCAAAAGTTAAACTCCAAAGGATGTTTAGATAGTGTGAGAAACAACCTAGTTCTCTAAATCACCAAACAATTTAACTATTCTGGGAGAAATAACCTGTGAATAAACTTGAACTTAAAAAAAAAGCGTTTATATTTAAAGGTCATTGTAATTAAAGGTCTATCTTTGATTGAACCGGAAATATAAATTTCAAGAGCGTTTTATTCATTTTGGTTTTCCTTCTGTTATTCATAAATGGATTATTTCCTTGGAAGTTCCAAATTGAGAACTATCAGTTTGTATTATCTGAGGCAGAAATACCTGACTGATGCAGGACCTGGCTGTAAGTGGACCTTACCCTTTACCTGGGTATTATCTGGTCCTCAGGTAGGGAGAAACCAGAACTCCCATTTAGTTCATTCACTTTTCCCTGCTGGAGAGAGAGAGAGAGAGAGAGAGAGAGAGAGAGAGAGAGAGAGAGAGAGAGAAAGGAGAACTAGAGAATTCTTGTGGGATAATAAAGTGGGCTGAAGTTATCAGACTCTGTAGATATGAGACTACCCAGACTGTTTTCTACTCCGTTGAAAATCCATGCTAAGACATCCTGGATAACTCTAAAACTCCATCACTGTCTACAGATATCAGTCCTGATATCTACAAATTCCTTTTCCAAATGGGTTCTCTCTCCCTTGCCAAAGGCCGATGATATGCGTATGAAGAAAAGAGTAAGCAGATCAAGGGAAGAAGTATAGGAAAGAACGTGTCTCTGTCCTAGAAACTTCTTCCTATGGCCCAGTGGTGCAGATTTTCCTGGCTCTTTGTCAATGGAGACACTTGAGGTTCCCACTGCTTTGCTGGCGTGGAAGATGGGCACTGTGATAAGTGTGGAGATGTGCTGTTTTACAAGGTAACTACATCAGGAACATAAGCATCATGCCCTGGAATTCCTCTTCTGCTTCTAAGGGAGTTTTGAAAACTCAGTCACTCTACATTTCTCATTTTACAAAAGGACTATTTATCTCCCATCTACCTTGAAGGTATCTTCTGAGGAAGAGCCAAAAAATCTCCCATTTGCCCTTCTCAAATTAAATGTGATAAAAACACCAAGTCTAAAACGTTTTCTTCTTTTAAAAAATGTTTTGCTATGTTATTGAAAAACAGGGTAGTAGCTAGTCCTAAATCAAACTCAATTATTAAAGGATAAACAAGTTTCATTTCTAAATACATGAATAAAGTTTAGCAACTTTAAATATTAAAATCTGACATTTAATTTGCAATTCTATACGGTAAAGCGTTTCATTCTCTCTTTGTGTTCTTTAGCTTTTTATTAATGTGAGTTGTAGAAATAAACTGTAAGTAGCATATTGGAACTTATTTATTGGTTTAGGATAATAACACTGCTCAATCATGGCAACATATTCTAGACCTAGTGAAAATGAATGATGACTACCAAGACAAATTATGTCCTGTAGTGAGCAGAATGAAGTTATAGGATTACACACACACACACACATACACACACACATACACATACAAACACACAATTTGTCTTCAAATGAAATTTACCAATTTCCCCCATCATAACTTCAATCCTAGCTATTAAACTTTTAAAGTTTAAAACGTATACACATACCTTATGAAGAGCTTGTGATATATTAACTTTTAGAGAATGTTTGCTATTTTTGTTTTATTCTTTTTATTTTGTTTTACTTTTTTTTTTTTTTTTTTAAGTGGACTCCACACTCAGCATGGAGCCCAATGCCGGGCTTGAACTCACAACCCCGAGATAAAGACCTAGCTAAGATCAAGAGTCCAATGCTTAACCAACTGAGCCACCCAAGTGCTCCAAATATTTGCTATTTTTAACTCCCATATTTTCTAAACAAAAATAATTTCATGACTCTTTAAAAATTAGGAATTATTTAGGGGCACCTGGGTGGTTCAGTTGGTTAAGTGTCTGACTTTGGCTCAGGTCACTATTGCAGGGTTAGTGACTTTGAGCCCTGCCTGTGGCTCTGTGCTGACAGCTCAGATCCTGGAACTTGCTTCAGATTCTGTGTCTCCCTTTCTTTCTGCTCCTCCTCTGCTCATGCCCTTTCTCTCTGTCTCAAAAATAAATAAACATTAAAAAAAAAAAAAAGAACTTATTTAGTCTACCCACACTACTGTGACCAAAAGGAGGGTACTTGGCATTTTAACAAAACCTTGATCTCAAAGTACAATATGAAAACAAAAAGGGGGGGCACCTGGATGGCTCAGTCAGTTGAGTATCTGATTTTGGCTCAGGTCATGATCTTGCAGTTGGGGAGTTCGAACCCTTCATTAGGCTGTGTGCCTACAGCTCAGAGCCTGGAACCTACTTCAGATTCTGTGTGTCTCTATTTGTCCCTCCTCCGCTCATGTTCTCTCTCTCTCTCATGATAAATAAATAAAAACATTAAAATTTAAAAAAGAAAAGGAAAAGGAATATGAAATGTTGATGTTCAGTTTCCCTCAAAGGTTCTTTTTTGGTACTTGTTTTATATATCTGCAAAATCAATTTATACAATTAACACTGACAAAATATGTTCTCATAAATCAGATTATACCCTGCTAGTATCTGTGGTGGCATTTTAATCCTTAAATAAGATAAGCTTAATAAATCGATATCTTTTAAAAAATAATTATTGATGTAATTGGGCTTCTCTGCTGAGGGACAGTTCGAGACTTGGTGAACAACTAATTGTGTTAGATCTTAGTTGTAAGTCCTAAAAAAGAGAAAGATGAAGCATAATCATTAATTTTTAATATCCTATTTTATGACCAAGTTTGTGTAGACAAGACTTCTTTTAAATGAGTTAGAACAGTGACACACAAAGAACACAGTATCAATCGTATAAATCATGCTTTGATCTTGGTTTCCTGAAGGTCTTCATATGATAATGGAATTTGCTGCGATAATGAATATTTGTATTTTGTATCATCTAGACTGGAACAAAAATGGGAAGATACCTATTGACACTTTATTTCATATAGTTTATCAAATATATGTTATGTTGTTGAACAAAGTATAGACATTGAAATATGGAATCCTATTTTATGCTTTATCACTAACTGCGAGATCAAAATGGGTTTATCACTGATGGGAGACATCTCAAACTCTGCAGACCACTGGGACAAAGAAAAATAACTTTTAAAACAACTTGGCCAACTATGGTGTGCTCATAAAAATCATAATGGGATCTGGGTAATGCCTGGAAATTCATTTTCAGTACTGATTGAGTTTTATTCTTTAAAACACCAGAGTTATGGGGCACCTGAGTGGTTCAGTTGGTTGAAAATCTGACTTATGATTTTGACTCAGGTCATGATCCCAGGGTCATGGGATTGAACCCTGCCTTGGACTCCACACTGAGCATGGAACCTGCTTAAAATTCTTTTTCTATATATCTCTCTCTCCCTCTCTCTGTCCCTCTCCCCTACCTGTGCTTCTCTCTCTCTCTCTCTCTTTCTCTCTCTCTCTCTCTCTCTTTCTCTCTCTCTCTCAAAACTTTAAAAAAAGGACCAGAGTTATATTCAACAATAGTTAACAGATATCCAGACACAACAATTATTATCCACACTTTAAGTTCCAGGTGGTTATCTCAAATCACATTATCAGCTGGGAAATGAAAAGATAGGTAAGAAGTTTTTCTATGAGTACTGGAACATTTCTACCAAAAAAAAAAAATTTATGGTGCATTTTCTCATAATGTGAATCTGGTTTGAAAAAGAGTTAATACAGTAGTAGTCTCTGTCTGTCTCTCCCTCTCGTCCCCGTTTTGACATTTCGTTCATGGATTTTTTTATTGGAATTTTAATAGCAGTCCACAGATCAGTGATCCAGCACTGACAGATGTGCCGGGTCACAGACCGTCAGAGTCCTCCATAATCCTATCAATGTTATAGATAATCTCTGTCAAAGTTGCCCCTTACATTGCCCTTCTGTAGCAGTAAGCCAGACACGCAGGATCCTACAAGCAAGGGAGACCTCATGCTGTGAGATCAATGAGCACTTTGCCCTACTTTTAGGAATGCTTTATCATAGAACTAAGAGTGGTGGAAGGAAACTAAA
This sequence comes from Suricata suricatta, assembly GCF_006229205.1. Taxonomy (NCBI): domain Eukaryota; kingdom Metazoa; phylum Chordata; class Mammalia; order Carnivora; family Herpestidae; genus Suricata; species Suricata suricatta. Next base: position 50,434,559 of record NC_043714.1, read on the forward strand.
ATTAGGAAGCCAGTAGGGTGCTCTGCAGAAAGTAAAGAGCAAAGTCCTACAAAACAAATAGCTGCTACTCTCCTTGCTACAACTCCAAGTTACTCCCTGCCTTTTATGCTATTTTTTCAATTTAAAACATTTGATAGGGGCGCCTAGGTGGCTCATTTGGTTAAGTTTCCGACCTCGGCTCAGGTCATGATCTGGAGGTTTGTGAGTTTGAGCCCCACATCAGGCTCTCTGCTGTCCGCACGGAGCCCACGTTGGATCCTCTGTCTTTCTCTCTCTGCCCCTGTTTGCTCTCTCTCTCAAAAATAAAAATTAAAAAAGTAAATAAATAAAACCTTTGTCAAAAATCAAGCAAATTTTCATGATAAAAAGAAATTCTCAGATATTCTACTAACTTTTCCTGTTAAATTGTGTGTGCGTGTTTTAATTTCTGTTTCAGAAGCTTATCTACCACTAAGCCCTTAATGAAAAAGAAAGCAATAAAGGTTTACCATAAAATAGGGGTGCCTGGATGGCTCAGTCAGTGAAGCCTCTGTCTTCTGTCAGGTCAGAATCTCAAGATTCGTGAGTTCCAGCCCCAAGTCGGGCTCTGTGCTGACAGCTCACAGCCTTGAACCTGCTGCAGATTTTGTCTCCCTCTCGGTCTCTGCCCCTCCCCCCACCCACAATTAACACAAAATTTTAAAGGTTTGCCACAAATGATTGTTAGAAATGACTGGATTTGTAAGAGTTTTGATAGAAAATGTGGTGCTCTTGATTTCATCATCTCTAGCAGACAGCCCTCTATTCTTGTACTTTTCTGAAAAAGTTGTTATACTATTAAAACAAATTTTAAGATAAAGCAATTAAGTTAAAATTTCCAAGTACCACATTATTTAAAATAACATGCCTGTAACATACATCAGTGAGCTCAGATATTTTGAACTCTCAAAAGCTTTGCTTCTCCTGCAGACTGAATCGAGAAGTCCTAGAATAAGCGCAATAGTGTGGATTGTAGGGATAAGGAATTGCAGTAGATTGCAGCCATATAAAGAGGTTTCTGAAGATTCAGCTCAAATTCTAATAATTGAAAGAGAAGAAAGGAAGCTTCAGTTTGAATCTAAGTTGTATATGTTTTTTGATCTTTCAATTCTTCCTCATTCAAGCTCTCATGATTGTTTTTAGTTTTGTTTTGTTTCATGGATCCATTTGGGTAAAGCTTACATTCTCCTTCTCAGAGTAATATCTCTAGAAAAATAAAATAAAATACGTAGGGTTTATAACAAAACATATATATATAATATAATTGTTATATAGTATAACAATAATAATATATGCAATAATACATATAATATATAATAAAAATAATATATAACATCATATATATGTATATATGATTCATGGTGAAAGGCCACACACATATTCCACTTTCAGTGAGATACAATTCCCAATTCCCAATGAAAACTTCCAGAGGACTTACTAGAAACAAGGTCACCCATCAAAGCAGGGGCAGATAAAGCACCTATTACACAGCTTCCCTTAGCAGCTGACAAAGTCAGCCCAAAGTCAGGCGTTGCTGGAACTGAGAAACTCAGTTCTTGATGTGGCACAACCCTTTTATACTAATGGCTTTCACTACACTTTTGGGAGAATGTAAACAACCTGTACCCTTAATAGAAAACATTTACAGACATCTGTGTCCTTCTTGATTTTAAAACCAAACTGAGGCTCAGCAAGAAGATACCTTATTTTTAAAATATCAATATCTGAGACCAAGGGTCTCTAAACAATATCTCCACTTCTAGCACCCTTGAAAGGCCATTTCTCACAAGTGTGCGTTATAGATGTTGTTCTGATCTTCAAAGAAAGAGTTCATTGTCAGAGATAGGGAGTCCATCGTGGTTTATCTTTAGGGATCCCCATTACACAGCTGGAGGAAAAGCCTGACCTCTGGGAGGATACCGCCAGCAATCTAGTCTTCTTTCCCTCCACAGGAACATGGCCAGACCAGGCCAAGGGCTGCCCAGCTCTGTGACATTTCCCAGCCTCACTTGCGGTTAGGTAGAGTCTCCAGCATAAACAGAAGTAGTGACAGCCCTCCTGGCCATTCCCTCCAACAGTGGGCGTGTATCATCCATGTTCCATTTGCCCTTCGCATTGTCTGAAACCCAAATGTATCAGTGACTCCATTCTGACTACACATGCAATGAAGACTCTAGAAGATGGTGAAAAAGCTAAATGTGAGGAAACTGTTCCCTGAATGATTGGGTGGTGCCTGGTCACTTGATACCCCATCCCACTCCAGCTACATGACAGGAAGATAATCTCAGAACTTACCAGAACCACTGAATACGGAGGCTTCTCTGTTAAAACAGTTCAGCCCATTCTTACCCATATGCTTCCTGTGTACAGAATAACTCATCTCCACACATTCTGGGCTGTATATTACACTTTTACTTTTATAGTGGACAAAGCTGAGTCAGTTCTATTTCCAGGCAGCAAATAGCACCCAGGAAAACCACTGATCCAGCACCACTTAAGACAGACAAGGCCTTAAAATATGGGACAGCCTTACACTCATTTATACAACTTAAACATTTAAATTTTAGAGATCCAATATTCTAAAGTTTGGAAATATTCCTAATTTATATACGATCTGGCCATCTATCCTATATAGGAGCTTCCTCTATAATATACCACCTCAGGGGATTACACTAATGAGAAATACTATATATTTCTGCTAGTACTACAATGACTGTCACTATCACTACTTCTAGCATCACTTCTAATAAGCACTATGTACCTGGATTCTGAACTATCACATTTACTATGCTAATAATTTGATCATATCTTTACATTTCTCTAATGATGGGAACTTAATATCTCCAGAGGCAAATAATTCTATCATTGTATAATCTTACTGTTGAAGACTTTTGATTAAGATTTCAAAATCAACCTATAAATAAACATTTTAAACTTTATTTATTTATTCTGAGAGAGAGAGAGAGAGAACCCACGAGCCAGTGGGGGAGGGAGAAAGGGAGAGACAGAGAGAGAGAGAGAGTGCCAGTGGGGAAGGGACAGAGAGGGAGAGAGAGAGAGACAAAATCTAAAGCAGGTGCTGTGCTGTGAGCACAGAGCCAGTTGCAGGGCTTGATCCCACGAACTGCAAGATCATGACCTGAGCCTAGATCAAGAGTCAGATGCTTAACCAACTGAGCCACCCAGGTGCCCCAAGCTATAAATAAAATTTAAGATTAATCCTTCAGAATGTACCCTGATACAGAATATGGGAGAAATGTTACTTTATTTGAAGAAAAAGGAAGTTTCTTGATCTACAGCTCATTTATTTGGGTTTAGTGTCCACTATTTGTCTTTGAAGCCATTTTATTTTATTTTTTTAAATGTTTTTATTTATTTTTGAGAGAGAAAAAGAGACAGTGTGAGCAGGGGAGGGTCAGAGAGAGAGGGAGACACAGAATCCGAAGACAGGCTCCAGGCTCTGAGCTGTCAGCACAGAGCCCGATGCGGAGCTCGAACCCACAAACTGTGGGATCATGACCTGAGCCAAAGTTGGACGCTTAACTGACTAAGCCACCCAGGTGCCCCTGAAGCCATTTTAAAACTAAACCCACACACTGAGTATATTAATGTACAATAATATGACAGGCAGGGACTCTGCAAACTTATTTCCAGGAAAACTCTCATTTTGAAAGCACATAAACTTTCACATGGCATTAAATCAATCATAGCACTCAAAAAAATCACTATTGCAACAAATACCTTAAGATTAAAAGCTCTTATCCATTTTTACGGTTGTCAAGGAAACCTTTCTCTGATTTTCTAATGAGACACATTGCCTGAAAGATAAACAGAATAAGCACAAAAGTATGAAATAAAATCCAACAAAATGTGGCTTTTAAAAAACTTATAAAAATTTAAAGAACTTAATTTTTAATATTTACTTACTTATATTGAGAGAAAGAGAACACATGAGCCAGGAAGGGGCAGAGAGACAACAGAGAGAATCCCAAAAACCCCAATTCACAATGTCAGCACAGAGCCTGACATGGGGCTCAAACTCACAAACCATGAGATCATGACCTGAGCCAACATCAAGAGTCTGAGGTTTAACTGACTGAGCCACCCAGGTGCCCCTAAAGAACTTAATTTTTAAATTTTAAACTCTCGTATAAAGCATTGCAAAAATCAGAATAACTTTGAAGGTGGAATTCTGAGTCTCATGACACTAGGTAAAGCTAGTGGAATTTTAAAACCTAAAAAATTAAATTCTCAACCACATTTACACTGTCTTAAGCACTAACATAGAATACAAATAAAATTGGACATAATTGTGCTTTTAACTATTTTAAACTATAATAGAGCAGATAAAGCTTACAACTAGAAAATTAAAATACTATTAAAGATATATATAGTATATATTTTAAGATGATTTGTGTAGTTAGTTTAAAGAAATGTTGGTAAAATTTAAGTGCTGTTATACATAATTATGCAGATTCAAATTAGTAAAATCATTTTTCTCAATATATTAATTTAAAGACAGACAAAAAAACCATAAAGTATTACTCTATATAGATGATCAGAAATGAAGAAATAAATGCGTGTTTTGCAAGGAAGATGTCTTGCACTGAAGTTAGTCATCCTGGGCTTAAATTCTGAGAGGTCAAGCGGGAACGAGTTCTTTATTGTTTCTATCTGCACCTCCAGGTGCTAAGCATAGGGTCTGAAAAATCATAGGTGCTCAATAAATTTTGGCAAATGAATCCATCTGAACTCAACTGTTAAATAACAGCTATTATAGAAGTTTCTTCACATCCTGGCTCTGAGTTCCCATCTGTGAATTATTAATGTTGGACTAAATGATGCCTACCAAGATTATCAATCTGTTATTCTTACTAATCTATGATTGTCACTCAGTTACTTAAACCAGAAGCTTCAGTCCAATTCCTTTGCTCTCAATGACCTTAGCCCAATCCGTGACCCAGATAGGTAGACTCTTCTACTTAAATATCTGGAGTCCATCCACTTTCTCTAGTGCCATACTAATCTAAGGTTACATTCTCTCATTTCTGAAGAATAAAATGCCCTATTATCTCCCTCTCTTCCAATCTTTACTAGAAGTCAGAGTGACCTGTTAAAATAAAAATTTAAACATGCATCATTGGTATTTAAACAACTCTTTGTTGTTTTCTCACTGACCTTAATTTAAGGATCCAAGACCTAAATATCTCCTAAGAAGCCTATTATAATCTGACTCCTTTCTCTAGCTCTTGCTTCTTTTCTTGTGAATCTTCCTTTTAAATTCTCAATGCTCTGGCACATTGTATTTTCTCTATCCATTTCATGTACCATATTTCTTTACTCTTCAACAATTCTTACGTAGATACTATTTCTTCTTCCTGAAACTCTCTTGCCTACCCTTAGGTCTTAGACTTACAAACTTATTCATCTTTTAGATCTCATCTTCTGACACTCCAACCAGATCCAGTCTCCATAATATTTATTCATATTCAACATTATATTCCATTTTGGCAGAGATCATTTTACTTCTATACATTCTGAACATTTTCTTCACAATGTTTTAAAATGTATATGGGTTTTTATTTTTTTTATTTAGTTTATTACCAAGTTGGTTTCTCTCCAAAAACGCAACAGAAATTTATGGCAGAAAGGGAGAAAGTAACAGTAAAAAATGCACTGAAATTACAAATGAGAATGTTCTATAGGCACAGCTAAGAGAGATAATGGGCACAGCTGAGAGAGATGGGTAGTTCCTATTTTAAGAATATAGAATAATTATTCCAACAAAAATAAACTATACATTATTGTTTTAAAAAATAAGTAAATAAAATGTATATGGGGCGCCTGGGTGCCTCGGTTGAGCATCGACTTTGGCTCAGGTCAAGATCTCACCATCTGTGGCTTTGGCAGCTTGAAGCCTGGAACCTGCTTCCAATTCTGTGTGTGTGTGTGTGTGTGTGTGTGTGTGTGTGTGTGTGTGTGTGTGTCTGCCCCTCCCCTGCTCATGATCTGTCTCTCTCTGTCTCTCAAAAATAAATAAATGTTAAAATTTTTTTAAAAAATAAGTAAAATGTATAGAATCAGAAACCTCATCTCTTGTTTACCACTGAATCCTAAGATTACATGTCCTATTATTATTTAGTAATTGCTTAGGTTTCTATTGGTTAGTTGGACTCTGTGTCTTCTAAATTAGTGTTTTCTCTACAGTTATTGAATAAGGTCACAAATAGGCCACCAATAGGGTCAAAGAGAAATGAATCACTTCGCATGCTTCACTGATTTCTTATCCATTTCCAATCTTCTTCTTCTATACTAACCAAACCCAGAATTAGTACAGGGCAGCAATGTGTACCTAATTCATAGTTCATCATCTCCCTGCCTTGCTCCTAAGAATGATCATTAAGTCCTGGTACTAAGACATTCCTCAGAGGATTCCCCTTCCCAAATTAATTCTCATGAGGAAAAACCTGCTTTATTTTGTCTTTTGCACTTCCCATTTTCTAAGCTGAGTAAGAAAATAATGCTTGGAAGTAAAGCTGCCATCTTACCAGGACGAAGACTACATAGTAGTTATGATAGAACAGGAAGATTGGATGGGCCTAGTTTATTCTAAATATCCTCTAGGCACAGCAGCATCCCTGAGCCACTACTGACTTCTAGATTCTTTGTTACAAGAGAATAAGCTCCTTATTATTTACTCTCTAGAAGCTTAAACTTGCATCTGAACAGATTTCTAACCCATTCAGACAACCTACTTTGAAGAGATTTTTGAGGGTGTAAAAGGCAGCAAATGTTTTACAACTTTTCAGTATTTGAACCCAGCTCTGCCTCTTTCCATTTGTGAGACCTCATAAGTTTCAGTGTGCTTACCTGTTAAATGAAAATAATGATATCATCTTGCAAGGTGAGTATGAGTATTAAGAGCCAACAACTGTAAAGATCTTAGCTCATGTTCTGATATAGTAGTTGTTTAATGAAACAAGGAATTTCACTGCCTTTTGAGGAAAAAATGTGTATAGGATTTTTAGACAAATAGAGCTTCTACCAATTACTTACTCTATAAGACCATTAGACTTTTTGGAGACTCAGTGTCCTAGTTGTAAAATGAGGAGAATATTATCTACTCTAGAGAGGTTTATGAGGATTTAAGACAAAATGTTTAAAGTAATAGGCATTTAGTGATTGGCAGTTACTACTTAATAGAAATAGAAATGCACAATAATATATGCTCATCTTAGATGATAGCAACTAGATTAAGATATTCAAATCTATAAGCACATTTGCTATAACAATATTTTAAAAATTGATAACATATTTAGTGGCCACAAGCCCCTTTGAAAATTTCAAGAATTCTGTGGGCCTAAGATACAGAAAAAATGCATATATGCAGAAGCTCTTTCATTCAACTTTAGGGAATTATGTCATTCTCTTAAATTCTGAGAGTCTCAAGACTGCATTACACTTCCTAATCAAGAGTTCGTGGAGTTCCAAGGGGCCATCCTGATATGGTAATTCCATATTTAAAGCTTTCTTGTGCAATAAACACTAAGACACATGTCTTATATGCCTTTAATAAACTATCTCATTTCTTCATCTGCATATCTACTCTAATACATGGTAATTGCATTGTTTGAGAAGGAACAAATTTGCATTTTGAAGTTTGTGTTGTACAGATTTATGCTTAGAGTGTTAAGTTACATTTCAACTTTGTTAAAGGAAAGGATAAAAGAACAGAAGACATGTAGACAACAAGGGAAACTAAATCAATAAGCTACAATGCAGCTAGCTATCTACAATGTGATTCAATATTCCACTCAGAAAAGGACAAATAAAACTCTGAGTGATAACTCCTCAACAAAGAATTATATTTCTGCCAAAATATTGCTGAGATTACACAGGGGACTGCCAGTAGTTTTAGTTTATAAAGAATCTAGTGTTATTTTGTGGTTAGGGTACAAGGTAGCACGGGAGAAAAATGTTATTTCAGATTCTGCAAGTCACAGGATTTCACTATGACCTTGACCAAGTTCTACAACCTTTGCTTCTTTCCTCCCTTCCACCCCTCCCAAAAATGAGAAATGTTTTTAATCTGCTCTCTCCTGACCTAATACTTAATGGACAATAAATATGTGCTGTATCTTATATATACTAAACATTCCTTGGGTTTCAAAAACCTGTTGTTTTGCATCAATTCATTAGAGTAGTAAAGTCCTGGGAAGGAGGCACAATTCAAGTGAGTCATCTAGTTTAATTCAATAGGCTTGTCCTTCTAGATGGTGTTATCTAGCCCTGTACAACCATGGCAGTCTCCCTGGGCAGTCTTTCCATCTTCTCTTTATCTTTGCCTTACGGATGATGTTTATAATGACTTATACTGTCCTCAGAACTAAGAAAAGACAGATGGCTTCTTTGTTACACTCCTGTGTGTCTCAGCCTTTCCTACCTATTTTGATACGTTTTTGCATTCACTCAATGTATAGGAATCACTCAGCTGGTTTCTTTCTATAGCAATAGCTAGATTTAGTAAAAGACATAAATACCTCTAAGGAAAAGCAAACCTATTCTTTTAGGATTCAAGTTTTCGAGGAAAGCAAGAGAAGAGACTTTGTCCAATCATGAGTTAAAAATGAGTTGAGAGACATAAAAGACAGAAAGGAAATTTCTCCTATGTATACTGATGAAGATATTAGAATAAACTTAATAGGAACCCATAAGAAAAAAAAAAGAAACAAACTCTCCTAAGCTGAAGAAAGACCTGAATCTGAAAAATATAAATTATTTTTGTAAAACCCAACTCTCAGTTATGCAATGGAGATCACAATGAAGGTTGAAAAATGCCAAATGTGATGCTATGTGAAAAAAGCAAAGTGAATACAAGTGTATAGGATTCCATTGTGTAAGGAAGGTGATAGGGAGATACAAACATACACATATTTGTTATAGACACAAATATACACACACACTTACTTTTATTTTATTTTTTAATGGAAGAATAGGGGTAACTGGATGGCTCAGTCACTTAAGCATCCAACTCTTGATTTTGGCTCAGGTCATGGTCTCACAGTTTGTGGGTTCAAGCCCTTCATGGGGCTCTGTGCTGACAGAGCCTAGAGCTGCTTTGGATTCTGTCTCCCTCTACCTCTGCCCCTCCCCCGTTTGCACTCTCAAAACTAAATGTTAAAAAAATAAAAAAAAATAAGTAAAAATGAAAGAATAATAATCTTTTTCTTAATGTTTATCTATTGTAGGAAGAAGCAAATAATATCAGGGAGAGAAACTAACTTGTTTTGTTGATTTAGCTTAACACCATTTAACATCATTTAAGAAATCAAATATCTTTTTAAATACCTATGAATAAAATGGAAATTAAACAAATAAACCTAATCGTCTAACCATTTGGTGGCATCACTACACAGAGATGAACAATCCCAAAATGACTCTTTGTAGTTCACACACTGGGCTGTGTATCCCTAGTAGGATATAAGCAAAAGACAAAAATAATGGAGAAAAAAATTTAAACTTTTCTTCCACGGTCATATTTTTGCAGCTAGTGTTTCTATTGTTATTCTAAGATTTTTGTTTATATATTTTGGAGTAAATCAAGTGAATAATTATATTGTTACAAATTTTTGGCATTGGGTAAAGAAGATAGATGAGATTGTTACTAAGATTGATGAGATTAAGGAAAAACCTTCTGGTCCTGAATTTGAATAGAAAATGTCACTATATACTGAAAATTATTTTTTAAAAATTTCTTGATTTATGAGGTGCCTGGGTGTCTCAGTTGGTTAAGTGTCCAACTTTGGCTTAGGTCATGATCTCATAGTTTGTGAGTTCAAGCCCCGTGTTGGGCTCTGTACTGATGATTCAGAGCTCAAAGCTTGGAGCCTGCTTCAGATTTTGTGTCTGAATGGGATCCTCACATCAAAGAGCAATCCTTAAATGACCACTTCTCATTAAAAGAAGCCAGGTCAAATGTAGAAGTACTTAAAATAAGCCTGCAGTAGCTCGTCATGCTACATATCAATGATGCCATTCAACCACTACTAGGGTCATGTCAGAAGACATAGGAACTAACTTGAAGAGATTCCTGCTAGCCATATAAAGGATAATTGAGCATCAATAAAAAAAATAAATGTAATCCATTAAAAACATCAAATGCTTAAATCTAGGGGTTCTTGACACCTCACATACACATGCACACAAACTCACACTTGTCACTTTAGAAGGATGCTAAGATACCAAGTAGGCAACACCCTTTGATGCTCTGTCTCACTCTCCCATGGACACCCCTTTGTGTGAAGCTTCAAGTGCACTGGAAGGACAATCCCATATGGGCTTATGTTTCCCATTAGGTTGAGAGCCCCTTTCTCAAGCTTGCAATGCGTTGTTGCTTTCTGCCTCTTGTTCATGCATAGCTCAGAAAATTGAGGGAGTTAATATCCCTTAGGACAGCCCTCCACCAATGGGGGATAAGAATTAATGGATAAATGCTAAGTACTACTACTTCTGTTTTTCTGACACCAATTCTGAGAAGTGGTCTATATTTTCCAGTTGTCCTCAACAGTGACCTAGCCTGTCTTCAACACGGGTGCCTTGCCTGTCTGTTGTCTTTCATCCTGTCCTCATTTCCCTATACCATTCACACCCACTTCAAAGGATTAATTGCAAAATAAACAACGTATACAAAAGTCATGGACCCAGGCTCTGCTCTCCCATGAAAGAAATCCAGTATAGCTATCTTATTCATTATTTTGGAAACTGGTAAATAAAAGAAGAGGGTCAAGTATATACTCCACCATCTTATATAATCTGGACCAAAAGAATAATCAGTTGATGAAGGAAATTTTCTCATTATAGAACTATTCCAACTAATAAATAAATGGGTAATAGAATTTGAATACCACAATATTACAAATACTAATGATTAACGGATTTTGGAATGTGTCCCAATGGCTGATAACACAACAAAAGGAGAAACAAGAAAATGTTAAAATGATATCTGATGGAAACATACACCACCACAGTAAAGAGATCATGTCAAACAAACAAACAACTCACTCTGACCAGGAGCTCTGGATCTAATTACCAATCTGCAGAAAATATAAGGGACAGAGAAATATATTTAAGTGGCACTGTGACACCACAGAGGTGCAATCAATAAAACCCCAAATATGGGGAACCCTACAGAACTAATGACCTATTTTATCTAATAAATATTTGTAAGAAAAAAGTTAGAAATAGCTCAAAAGAGACTTAGCAGACATATTAAACCCATTTATGTACCTTACTTAGATGCTAATACACTGTTTTTTTTAAAGCCATGAAACAAGTGTATATGATTATCTATTTAATGATATTGAACAATTATTTATCTTGACATGTAATAATGGCATCTCATTATATTTAATAAATAGTTATCTTTTAGAAATAGACATTAAAATATTTACAGATGCTGTGATTGGATTTGCTTCAAAATAGTTATGGGAGTGGATGAGTGGATGAGGATGTAAATAAAATAAGATTAGTCATATATTCATATTTGTTGAAATTTAGTGGAAGGCAATTCAAGTTTGTCGTATCTATCTTTGTAGTTTTGTACACATTCATGAATTTCCATACTAAACATTAAAACTGCATGAATACATGTGTGAATGTTATATGTATGCAGATACATATCAACACCTGTTTGAAATATAAGGAGAAATTTTTATGATACAAACATGTTAAATTTCATATGTTTTTCTTAGGTTTTAACTGATTAAGTAGACAAGTAACTATTGTTGGACAATAATATAATTATGAATACTATGAATAGTGAAACTGACTTATCTAATAGCAAACTTTGACCACATAAAAACTATATATTCTTTCCTAACAAAAACATGATAGTTCCAATAATTAACCATACAGTAGTCCATAAAGGAAACCTTAATTTCAAAAGCAAAATATGTGCAAAGCACATCCTATAATCACAAAACAATAAAGTTTAAATGTTTTATAAATGGTTGCATAAAAATTTTAAAGCACCATTGCAAATTATTCTTGGATAAATCTATTATAGATCATTTAGAATATGTCACTAATGGATACCTCATTAAAAAAATAATATGGAATGTGGCCAAAGCAAAGTTCAGGTTAGAATCTATGGTTTTAAATTCATAGATTGTTAAAGAAGAAAAAACTAATTATATGAACTTAGGCATCTTTTTGTGAATAATAGAGTATATCCTTAATTTAAAAAATTTACTAGGCAATCTTACATATGAATAAAGGTTAAATCACAATCTTAAAATTAGATCTAGCAGAACAATATAATGAAACTTATATATCAAGAAATTAATGCTAATTTAAATTTGAGAAATTTATTAATGTAATTTATTATAGAAATAGGCAAGTGAGAATCGTGAGACTATTGATATAATTTCAGTAGAGGCTTAAGTGTCACTTTGTAAAATTAAATATCTCAAAAACAATTCAGTAATTTTATAATCCAGTGATACTTCCTTAATAGAATTTTTAAAAATATGCTTTCAAGCAAATAGGGAAAATCAGGTTTTAATGGTGAAGCATTTTAGATACTAAGATTACAACTCATACAAAGATGTTATCAGTTATATATTATGAATACTTATCAATTTTATATGTAGTTTAAAAAAGACAAAATGGTATGTCAATTCAAGATAGATTGTAGATCTTACTGTGAAAGATTATACAATAAACTTTTTTTTAAGAAAAAGCAGATGATAACATCCTCATGACTTTTAGTACATGTATTAGTGTTCTTCAAAGAAACAGAACCAAGAGGAGATATATAGAGAGATAGGTAGATATAATTATGTACATATTTATAGACATACACATACAGGTAAAAATCATGATAAATGAGAAAAACAAAAAGAAATTATATATCTGATCTCTGTGGAGAAAAACTTTCACTAAAAAATAAATAAATAAGTTTAAAAAAACCCTCTGATTATGTCTACACACAAAAAAAGTGCTTTGTATAAATTCTCTAAAACTTCAATATTAAAACAATGTAAAACAGCAGAATAGTATCTTGAGAAAAAATATTTGCAGTATATAGGGGACAAATAGTTAATCTTCTACTCCAACATTGAAAGAGAAAAGGAGTATAAGGTATGAACATAATTCAAAGAAGAAGAAATATGAGCAGATATTAAACTTGAAGCTATGCTCAACTTTACTAATAATCAAAAAGTGCTAAACTCTATCTAGGAAAATTTTGCTAAGGCCAATGTGAGAGAAATTAATTGCCTGTGCTCTCTTCTAGGATTTTTATGGTTTCAGGTTTCACATTTAGGTCTTTCATCTATTTTTAGCTTATTTTTGTGTGTGGTACTAGAAAATGGTCCAGTTTCATTCTTTTACATGTAGCTGTCAAATTTTTCCAGTGCCAGTACTTGAAGAGACTGTCTCTTCCCCATTGTATATTTTTGCCTCCTTTGACATAGATTAATTTACTATGTAATTATAGATTTATTTCTGGAGTCTCTATTCTGCTTCATTGATATATGTGTCTACTTTTGGAGCAGTACCATACTGTTTTGATTACTACAGCTTTGTAGTATATCTTGAAATCTGGCTTGGTGGTTCTTAAGTCTGCTTTGGCTATTTGGGGTCATCTGTGGTTCCATAAAATTTTTAGAATTATTTGTTCCAGTCCTGTAAAAAAAAAAATTTGTTGGCATTTTTCTAGATATGTCTTTTCAGGCAAGCAAAAGGAAATCAAAATTAAACTATTGGGACTACATCAAAATAAAATTATTTTGCACGATGAAGGAAATTATTAACAAAATGAAATGACAACCTACTGAATGGGAGAAGATATTTGCAAATGATATATTCATTATGGGGTTAATATCCAAAAAAAAAAAAAAACTTATACAACTCAACATCAAAAGAATTAACAGTTGAATTAAACAATGCACAGAAGACCTGAATAGATATGTTTTCAAAGAAGGCAGACAGATGGACAACAGACACATGAAAAGATGCTCAACATCACTAATCATGTGGGAAATGTTAAGTCAAACCACAGTGAGATCACCTTACACCATGTAGAATGGCCAAAATCAAAATGACAACAAATAACAAGTGGTGGTGAGGACGTGAAGAAATCAGAACCTTCATGCACTGTTGGTGGGAATGTAAACTGGTACAGCCAACTATAGAAAACAGGTACAGAGTTTCCTTAAAAAATTAAAAATAGTCCAGAAATTCCACTGCTGGGTATTTACCCAAGGAAAATTAAAACATTGATTTGAAAAGATATTACTTACAGTAGCTGAGATAATGAAAGCAACCCAAGTGTCCATTGATAGATGAATGGGTGAAGAAGATGTGATACATGCATACATGGAAATATTATGCAGACAAGGAAAAGAAGGATAGGGTCCTGCCATTTGAGACAACACGGGCAGACCTGGAGAGTATTATGCTAAGGGAAATAAGTCATGCTGAGAAAGACAGGTACCCTTATGAGTTCACTCATAAATGGAATCTAAGAAAAGGAAAAGAAAAAACAAATGAATAAACAAACAAAAAGAAGAATGAGACCTATAAATGCAGAAAACAAACTTATGGTTGCCAGAGGCAAAAGATGGTGGAGAATTAGGCCAAATGGGTGAAAGAGACAGGGTGATACGGGCCTCCAAGTGAGGAATGAATAAATCTTAGGAATAAAAATCACAGTATAGGGAATATAGTCAATATTATAATGGTGATGTAATGGGACAGATTGTAGCTACACTTATGGTAAGCATAGCATAATGCATAAACTTTGCAAATTATGAAGTTGTACACCTGAAACTAATGTAACATTGTGTGTCAACAATAAGCAAAGAAAAAATTATAACTAAATAATTTTTTAAAATAGGGACACCTACTTCTCAGGCATTAAAGCATGTGACTCTTAATCTAAGGGTTGTGAGTTTGGGCCCCATGCTGGGTGTATAGATTACTTAAAAATAACGATCTTTAAAAAAAAAGGTCTTCATGAGGGTGGGTAAAATGGACGTTTTAATGTACTTCCTTCGAGAGTATAGAGTACTTTGTGAGAAGTATCAAGTACATACATGCCAACTATGAAAATGACAGTGATCTTTACTGAAATTGTATTTGTCATACCTGAGTTTGGGAAATACTATAACTTTTTAACAATAAAGGATAAGAAACTGAATTATAAAATGTTTAAATATACATGCATTAAAAATAAGTTCTGCAATGATATTTAACAGCATAAAGACCTGTTTTCATTTTACTATGAGTGAAAACAAAATGATAAATCTCTGCATATATATTGCCATCTCTGAATTTTATAAAAAATTAAAACAAAAAAACCAAAAAATATCGATACATACAGACAGAAAATAATATTGAAAGTATATATACTAAATGTTAAGTTTCATTTTTTTGGAATTACATAATATTAATCTTGTTTTTAATTTTATATGAGAGTTATTTTTAATTTTGGAAACAGAAAAAAGTTAAAAATTTTACAAAAGTAAGTGAAAATTGTGCTCGTTTGAAAATTAAGAAATATAATAAAAATTTTAAAGTAGGAATATGGAATTCATAAAGATAACACATGATTAAGTGAATATAAAAGTAGATGAGGCAAAATTTCCTCAAATAGATTAATAAATTCAAGAACTCTTTCCTAGAAACATTGAACAAAATAAGTATATATAATCAAATACAACTGAAAGAAATCCGATAAGAAGAGGGAAAATCTAGATATGGATATTTTAAGTTAGAGTAGTACCTGAAACATAAAATCCAGTGAATAAATGTTTGATGAGTGTGTTGAATGAGAACTATTTACAGCACTTGCTTCCATACTTGACCATCTCTATTTAAATGGACATTTTTGAAAGAAAAATATAAATGTCAAATCAACTCACAAAGAAATAGAAAAAAAGAAGAAAATAACAATAACATAGATTTTAAAACATTTCTAAAAGTACTTCCAAAAAGTACTCAGTCCAGATATTTGAATCAATTACTTCTTTCAAAGTTCCAAAGAGTAAATCCTTCTTATGATAAAATTCATATGATAAGTTTGTAGAAAAACATGAAGCCTTTCTAATGCATTTTTATTAAATTAGCCATAACTGTATGGTTAAGAAAGTGGTCTAGTTTCATTCTTTTGCATGTTGCTGTCCAGTTCTTCTAGCACCATCGTTAAAGAGGCTGTTGTTTTTCCATTGGATACTCTTTTCTGCTTTGTCAAAGATTAATTGGCCATATATTTGTGGGTCTGATTCTGAGTTCTCTATTCTATTCCATTAGTCTCTGTGTCTGTTTTTGTGCCAATACCATACTGTCTTGATGATGACAGCTTTGTAGTAGAGGCTAAAGTCTGGGATTGTGATGCCTCCTGTTTTGGTTTTCTTCTTCAATATTACTTTGGCTTTTTGGGGTCTTTTGTGATTCCATACAAATTTTAGGATAGTTTGTTCTAGCTTTGTGAAGAATGCTGGTGCAATTTTAATTGGGATTGCATTGAATGTGTAGATTGCTTTGGGTAATAATGATATCCTCAACTGCAGCAATTTCCTACTCGACACATCCCCAAAGGCAAGGGAATCAAGGACCAAAATGAACTATTGGGACAAGATAACAAGCTTATGCACTGCAAAGGAAACAATCAAGAAAACTAATAGGTAACCGATGGAATGGGAAAAGATAGCTGCAAATGACTTTTCAGATAAAGGGCTAGTATCCAAAATCTATAAGGAACTCACCAAACTCCACACCTGAAAAACAAGTAATCCAGTGAAGAAATGGGCAGAAGACATGAATAGACACTTCTCCAAAGAAGACATCCAGATGGCCAACAGACACATGAAACGATGCTCAGTGTCACTCAGCATCAGGGAAATACAGATTAAAACCACACTGAGATACCACCTCACACAGGTCAGAGTGGTTAAAATGAACAAATCAGGAGACTATAGATGCTGGCGAGGATGTGGAGAAACGGGCACCCTCCTACACTGTTGGTGGGAATGTAAACTGGTACAGCCACTCTGGAAAGCAGTGTGGAGGTTCTTCAAAAAGCTATCAGTAGAACTCCCCTATAACCCAGCAATAGCACTGCTGCGGATCTACCCAAGGGATACAGAAGTGCTGATGCATAGGGGCACATGTACCCCAGTGTTCATAGTGGCACTTCCAACAATAGCCAAATCATGGAAAGAGCCTAAATGACCATTAGCTGATGAGTGGATCAAGAAGATGAGGTTTATATATAATGGAGTACTACATGGCAATGAGAAAGAATGAAATATGGCCATTCATAGCAACGTGAATGAACTCAAGGGTGTCATGCTAAGTGAAATAAGTCAGGCAGAGAAAAACAGATACCGCATGTTTTCACTCATAAGTGGAACAGGAGAAACTTAACAGAGGACCATGGGGGAGGTAAGGGGAAAAATAGTTGGGGAGGGGAGGCAAACCATGAGAGACTCTTAAATACTGAGAACAAACTGAGGGCTAATGATGGAAAGGGAGAGGGGCAGGGGGGAGATGAGCTTGGAGGAGGGCACTTGTGGGACGAACACTGGATGTTATATGGAAACCAACTTGACAATAAACTATAAAAGGAAAAATGTTAGCCATAACCATGACATCAAAACCTGGCAGATAAAATGCCCTATCACAGCTGTGAGATAGAACAACTGTTTCTTCTATTTTCAGTAAGAATGTTCTCTCTGTACCCTACCTTGTGATACCACAAGGAGCATTTATGGCTCCCAGGCCTGAAGGGACAAATGAAGAAAAGGTGTTAGAGGGGAGGTTGTGGAAGAGGGGCTGATTGACAGAAACTACTTTGGGAGAAATGTAGTCACAAGTGGAACCACAGCAAAACCAAGGAGGAAATGGAGGAGGGAAACAACCAAATTCTTTGCCCTCTCCTGTCTTCCAAACTTTAGTGAACGCTTTCATTGTCTCCAAAAGAAGGCTGAAGGCAAAGGAGTCCAGCTGATAGTATTGGGCACAAATAAGAACTAAGAATCACAGGGGGAGTGCGGTCAAAGACAACAACTAGACATTCACCCTGACCACTTCCACCAGCCTTCTCTCAGTGCTGGGGGTTGATGTGGGGGACAGAGGAAAAGGGAAATGCATGATAGGCATTGATGAAGGCACTTGCTGGGGTGAGTTCTGGGTGTTGTATGCAAGTGATGAATCATGGGAATCTACTCCCAAAGCCAAGAGCACACTCTATACACTGTATGTTAGCTAATGTGACAATAAGTTATGTTTTAAAAAAAAGAGGTGTGCAAGGAGAGAGTTTCTAGGGACCTAGTATGGTGAGTATTTATGATCAAAGCCTGAATACCTTCCTTGCTCTGAGACATTCTCAGAAATATTCCCCAAACTTTTATTCACTCAATCTTAGCCATTATCCAGATCTTCTTGCCTCCAGCAACTATGCCACTTCTGAAATACTGATTTCAAGTATTCCACACTCTGAATTGAATTTATAATGTATTATCTCTACTCAAGATGATATACCCAAGTGATTCTTCCAACTAATGAATCTGCAACATATACCTGCCCCCAACACACACACACACACACTCCCTTGAACACAGATTTGCTATGCACCACCATATTTCACCTCACTACCTGTTTGTTTGTTTGTTTGTTTGCTTGTTTATAGAAGGAAAGAATGCACGTGAGAGATTGCAGAGAGAGAGAGAGGATCTTAAGCAGGCCCTGTGCTTAGTGTGGAGCCCAGTCCCACAACCCTGGGATCCTGACCTGAACCAAAATTGAGAGACAGATGCTCAACCAACTACACCTCCCAAGTGCCCCATTACGTGCCTGTTTTTTTCCAGATTAGAGTCTATGGTCCCAGGATTTTAATCTCTCTTGAAAACACCTTCAACTAACTGGCTTCTTGCTTCCTTTGGAGCTCACTGTCAAGAACCGTAAAGTGTTTAATTATTTTTACTACTTGAAAGTTAACAAGTCAGCCTGCCACTATTTCATGGATGCTGGCAGAAGACAGCCTCCTGCATCAGAGATAAAGAAGTTTTATTACTCCGCAGTAGTGGTAGCCAGAGTATCAGCATTTTCCCTCTGGTTCCCTAAGCCTCACTTCCCACAGGTGACACAGCAAAGGTTGGGTGAAACCTGCACATTCAGGGGGCTGGATTCCAGAGGAGGAGCCCTGATCTTACAGAATCCAAATCATGTGTAATGGGCAGGAAACATGCCCATTATATAAAGACATGATCTTTATTATGCTGGAGAGTAAGCATGCCAGGATTTTATTCTGGAGGGAGAGAGTCTACTATTTCTATTTTCCAAGACCTTTCACTACACAAACATCCCTGAAAAGATAGTCAGTGCTTCTGCTCACAATCTGTGCAGAAACACAATAGTGCCATGGAGAATTTCACTCCAAAGCTCATCTGTGCCTGTATCCAAGCAGGCAGAAAAACTGCTAGAGATGTCATCCAATTAAACTGAGAGGTTTCTTTCTCTAACCCCCCCTCTTTCTTTTACTGGATTATATCCATCCATCAGCCTATAAATTCTTCCATTTCTCACTTTGAAAATAAAAACCCAAGTTCCCCTCCATCTATCACTTAACCTCTCTGCTTTTCTTCAGAGCAAAACTTCCTCAAACAGATTGATTCCACTCACTCTCTCTGCTTCTTTACCTTTGCTTTATTCTATTGGTTTTTCTGTCCAATATTCATAGGTGACTTTTGTCAAGTAAAGCATGTGTTCACAGAGATTTCTCTTACTTCTTCTGAACCTACTTAAACAGGTTCAAAATAAACAACATCCTTTCTTCCTGAAAATTCTTCTAACCTGGCTTCTGCGAGATCAGAACTGTCAGATTTACCTCTCTGAATGTTCCTTCTTTCTGAACAGGGCTGGTTCCATAAGTGTGCAACCTGGGCAGTCATACAGGGCAGTCCAGCTCCCTTCCCCACCCCCCACCCCTGCTGCTTAGATGGGCCTCCAACTTGGTTTAATGCTCTGTTATTACCTTCTTGAAATTTTCAATAATTTTTGAACAAAGGACTCTGCATTTCTATTTTGCACTGAGCCCCATAAATGACACAGCAGGCCCTAAGTATCCATGCTGAAATATGATAGTTCCTCACAACTGTCTTCTCCCTTCACATGCACTTTCTAGGTAATTTCATCTAGTTCTATGATTTTAAGTACCATCTTTTTCCCAACTACTCCCGTAAGGTTTATTCCAACACAAAATTCTCCCCTGAGTTGTTCACATACCTCATATATCTCCACTTGGATGACTAAACCTATCCCAAATTTTTATGTCCAAATAAAAGTTCTTTATTTCCCCTTTGCTGCAGAATTTCCCTCTACCTGTAAATGACACTATTGCTCATCAAAATACCATAGCCCCAAATCCAAGCATCATCCTATAAGTGTCCCTTTTCTCATCCCCCCTACAATCCATAACCGAGTCATGACAATTCTACTTCTAATTTGTATCTGGAGTCTGTTTACAAGCCGAAATATCCCGCTTCCCTTGCCTGGTCCATGTCATGGCCACTTCTCCTCAGATGCCTGTAATAGCTTCCCTTCTTGGATTCTTTTCTTCCCTTTTCTTTCCAGACAATTTATGCTTCCTAGAAAAGCAAGATATTTTTGTTTGTTTGCTTTTGATTTTAAATTCATACTTTAACACAACTTAGGATTATAGAAAAATAGCAAACACAGTATAAAAAATTCCATATATTCATATCTAAGATTTCCCAAATGATAACATTTTACCACATTTGTTTTATCAATCTCATGTATATACAATAGTTAATATATGTTACATATATACATAAATAAATATGCATTTATAAATATGCATATAAATAAAACTTCTATTGTTATTTTCTATTAAATAACATTTGAGATTAGGTCACGGCTCTGATCCCTATTTACCCCTAAACACAGCAGTGTGTATTTTCCTTAAATAAGAATATGCCCTCAGCTAACAATCAAGAAATTAACAGTGACACGATACTATAATTTAACGTACAGGCCTAATCAAATCTGGTCAATTATTCTAGTAATAACTTTTATAGAAAACTTTTCTGGTCTAGGAACTAAGCCAGAATTCATTTTGCATTCAATTGTCATGTTTATTTTCTTTAATCCAGAACACTTTGTCCTGCCAAAAAATAAGGAAGTCCTCAAAGAATGATGGGAAACATGTCAAAGGATGCAGATGCCAGTTTGAATAGGCTACTATTGGTCAAATCTGGGACAATTAGAGCA
This sequence comes from Suricata suricatta, assembly GCF_006229205.1. Lineage (NCBI taxonomy): Eukaryota > Metazoa > Chordata > Mammalia > Carnivora > Herpestidae > Suricata > Suricata suricatta. The sequence continues at coordinate 50,455,871 of NC_043714.1, forward strand.
TAAGAATAATTCATTATAATAACATTATAACCCATCGAATAAAATAAGAATCCATGATCCCATACTGATAAAAGAAATAAACCAATAAACCAACAAATGGAGGAAAAGAGAAAGCGCTTCCCTGAGTAGAATGCCAACAGATATGGAAGAAAAAATGGCATTTGCAGATTATCAATGAATAGAGCGCTGTATGGTTGGTGCTGTGCTGGGTTCTGAGGATAAACATTTCTGAAAAGCAAACACTATTGTGGAGGTAACAAGACAATTTCCAAACCTCTGAGGCTCTGCGTGTAAGGCCCTTCATTGCCTGGTCCCCGCTGAGCGTCTCCAGTCTGATCTTGTATAACTCTTATCACTCTCTTTACTACAGCCGTGCTCAACTAATTTCACTTTCTCTCCTGTCCTGCAGTTTCAGACACCTGTTTACACACACCAATCTCTTTAATTTCCTTCTCTGTGCTCCCTCCCATTTGCAGGTTACAACCAAGTGTTACTTCTTCTAGAAACCTTTCCTCACTTTTCTATTACTCCTGCTACAAATCTCCTTAAAATATTACTCAAACCCTCTTCTCTGTCCTTTAACACTATTTTCCCTATATTTTAATTGTTGCTTTATTATTTTCCAACCAATACTTTGTAAGCTTCTTTTTTCTTAGTTGAAAGACTTTATTTTTAAATGTTTTACTTAATTTTGAGAGAGAGAGAGAGAGAGAGAGTCCAAACAGGGGAGGGGCACAGAGAGAGGAGGACAGAGGATCCAAAACAGGCTCTCCACTGACAGCACTGAGCCCAATGTGGGGCTCGAACTCACAAACCATGAGATCATGACATGAGCCAAAGTCAGATGCTCAACTGACTGAGTGACCCAGATGCCCCAACTTTATTTTTAGAGAAATTTTAGTTTTAATGAAAAATGGACTAGGAAGTATAGAGATTTTCCATAAAACTCTTTCACCCTTTTCTTACCCTCAGTTTTTCCTATATTAAACACCTCGCATTCATGTGGTACTTTCATTACAACTGATAAAGCAATACCGGTGCATTATTTTTTAACTAAATTACGTAGTTTACATTAGGATTCATTGGGTTTTCTAACTGTAAGCTTCTTAAGGATAATGATTTCTAGTCACAGTATAATACATAGTATACCATAGTTCATAAAAATACTGAATGAATGAATGAGTGAATGAATGAATGAATACAAACAGAACCAAAGTCTAGAATAAAGGAGAGTCCAGATTCAATGGACATGTGTCACTCTGGGCTTACCCAAATCTTTCGATTACGTGCTCCACATTTTCAGAGTTTCCTCACACTGTGAATCTCAATATAATGAACACTTAATTTCCCACCCTTACTAGTCTCTGAGGTGCCAGGGTGTGATATATGCTCAGCCAGTCAGATATCCCTGTGTAAAACTTTGGCTCAGAAATAAGCTATGGAAAAAATGAGTGAGGTTCTAAATAGTCATTCTGAGGGCTGATGTGGCAGGAGAAACGGTAAGGGTGTAGGGTGGGTTGTAGCAATAGTTTCTGCACCAGGCAAGTACTGTGGTCTTCTGGGAACTGGCCACCAGCCTATAGGCTGCTCCTCCTACGGTTCCAGTGACTGAGATGTTCTGCACCCCTTAATAAATCTCTTTCTCTTTAAACCAGTTGGAATGGTTTCTGTTGTCTGCAACAAGGAAAGAACGTATAGCATGAAAGAGAACTATTACATGTAAAATGTCTGTTCAGATGAGCAGAGAGTGCACTTTATTTAGTTCCAAAAGGGGGAAAGTATCTGGGTTTGATAAAATGTGGAAACATCAGTGCAGGTGAAGCAAGGACACATAAGTGGGAAAGTACAAAACACATACAGGGACAATGAGTAGTGTCATTTGGCCAGAGTAGCATGGATAAGAAAAAGTTGGAGAAGAAAATCAAAAGATAGTTTTCGACCAGATTTGTTAGGCATCGAATGGCAGAATAAGAACTTTATTCTGAAACAAATCAGTCAATTAGTTCACTATGTGTTATCTGAGGACAGCTGTTTCTCAATTACTTGCTATTACTTTGTTTATCACATAAAGGAGGATGTATGGGGCTCCTGAGTGGTTCAGTCAGTTAGACATCTGATTTCAGCACAAGTCATGATCTCACGGTCCATGGGTTTGAGCCCTGCAGTGGGCTCTGTGCTGACAGCTCAGAGTCTGGAGCCTGCTTCAGATTCTGTCTACCTCTCTCCCTGTCCCTCCCCCAACTCATGCTCTGTTTCTTTTTCTCAAAATCAAATAAACATTAAAAAAAAATTGTAAGGAGAATGTAAAGCTTAGCCCTTTCCTGGTTTCTGCTATAAATCTAATCTCTATAACTGACCATATAATAGAACCATAAACTCAGAACCACCAGGCCAAATTCAGCCTGGCATATTTTCTTGGGGAAGTACAGTTTATTTATAATTAATTTGAATTTGACTGTCTTTAGGATAGAAACAAGCTCTCCGGGTGGCTTAGTCCCCACCATTACCTATTTTTATATACCTGGCCGTATCACATATTTAATTTGTAACTGCCACCATAGCTCTAATTTTGGAGCTACTTGTCTTAATTAATGTCATTTAAACATTTGTGACAGAGTAAATCCTGTATGTCAGCTTACCTTTGCTCAGGCAAAAATTATATGCACAGAACTCAGCACAGTATCTAACACAGAGCAGTCATCCAACACATAGTTCTTGAATGAATGGATTTATTTGACTATCGAATAGCCTTTGGGTCTGGATGAACTTCTTTTGAGGCAACCGAATTTGCATAGAAGATATCATAGCATGGTCTGCTGATAGCTAAGATGCTTCTAATGTGTCTGATGAATCTTTGAAACATATTATTATCTTTTTATATTAAAGCAAATTGCTGCGAAGTGAGGAAAATAACAAGTAATGTGTCCATATAGTCTCTCTTTGCCTGAAAATTTGGATTGTATATTATCTTACTGAATTTTAGCAAAACCCCTGTCTAGTATTAATGCACCCGTTTTATACTGGATGAAATTGAAGTCCAGAGACACTGAGAGATTTCCTCAGCTCATACAGTCACTAAGCAGGCAAACTGGACTTCAAACACAGAAAGGTCTTTGTTTTTTTCCCAAGGACAGTTTCGCTCCTCTTGTTTTGTGATTAATTAGGAGAGATATGTTCAGGTTCTTTGGAAAGAGGATGCATCCTAAGTGTTACCTGACTGTTGAGATGGACTTGAGCATATGTGGAAAAGCAGATCTATCCAGCCACTCACCCTCCGATTCACCTTTCTATGTGTCCATCACACAGACAAGGTAGATGAGACTCCCTCTCTCAACATCTACTTCTCTCAGCCTTTAATATTTTTTGAACTTCTTTCCTATTTTCAGATTCCAAAGATATTTTTAAGCACTTGCCCCTGTACTCAACAAGTTTATATACTAAATATTGTGTGGAGGTTTGAGAGAGGGAGTACAAGGTAGTTTCTTCCAGACTCTGTATCTTCTAAGTTGCTGGGCCTCTCATAGAAGAGAGCTAATAGAAAAAGAAAATACTGAAAAAACAGAAATGTCTTAACTATTTGGGTTTGAATAACTTTCATGAATTATAGAATAAGCTAGTGTTGCAATAATTACTTGAAAGCCTGAATCACATACACATGTAAATGTAAATTCCATCCCATGATTGTCCCTATCATGAGGGTTTCCTTTTTAGAACACAGATGTTGCCCATTAAGAAATTCCCTTTCATCAAGAGGAAAGCAGGAACTCAAAATAAGTCCATTAAAAAAATATTTGGGACCAGTTTTAGTATGGTAATGCTTTTGTCTTGATTACAATAATATATGTTAAACTGAACTCAGTTAGCATTTCTGCTCTCAAAGAATAGACTTGAATTCATCTTCCCTGTTAGAATCTTTTAGCCATATAATTTCTCCTGAACTGGGTCACAAGTGGGTGCCTAAACACTTCTTCAGGGCTAATGAATGTTCTCTTAGACCATTCTTAAATGCAAACAGTTTCCATATATTTAGACTACTACCTCAAAAATCAGAGAGTAAACACATTAAATGCTAGGAACTGGATTCTTTAAGAAACTTGAAAGTCCATGCTAGGCAACTTTAGATATACCTATTGGTAATAGAGACGAGGATTCAGAGAACTTTTGGGCAGATGGTTTTCCTAAAATGGGGCTTATTAAATAAACCACATTCATGACTATTAATTAGAATGACAGGGTTTATACGTGGCACCTTTTCAGAAATATTATCTGTGAAACTTAACAGGGTCTTTAACAAAATCTCATAGAATATTCTTAAAGTTGAGATACAGACTGAAAAAATCCATAGTTGGTAGAACAACTGTTTTCAAAATATGAACCCTGGAGCTTTCTTCACTCAACTCAGATGCATTTCACACAGGCTGTGTTTGACCAGGGTAATTTCCTACTAGATCCCAAAAGGCAGATTTACAGTACTTGCTATCATTGTTTCACTTCATCATATATAAAGAGACAAGATTTGATCCTTCAAAAACTGAATACACTAAAGCAGACTGTTCTGTCAAAATATCTCTGGTTTATTTTGCTTTTTCACCAAAACATTCTGTCTGGGCCATGTATATATCAACACGACCTTGCTTCTGCCCTACTACAGAAAGGTACTCTTGAACCAAAATGACCAGCACACAAAATGAACCCTGCTTTACTTCTTCCCAGAACTTCACAAGGAGAGTTTTCCTTCAGATAGGCTGATCCATCTTTCAAAAACAACTTTTCAAATCTTTTTTTTTTTAATTTAACTCTATGCCCAACATGAAACTTGAACTCATCACCCTGAGATCAAGAATCATATGCTTTTTGACTGAGTCAGGTGCCTCAAAGACAACTTTTTTCAACCATCTTTTACTGAGTGCTTTCTGTAGACCAGACACTGTGGTCAGTACTGAACTAACAGGATTTCATTCAATCTTCAAATAATCCAAAGGATTAGGTATTAATGCTTTCAAAAAGTTTGAAAGCCTGGCACAGAGAGATTTATATTGTTTATACTAGATGACTCTGGATATAAGGAGTAGAGTTTATTAGGTGAATGATAAACCTGGAAGAAGACTTTTATGCAATGACTTCTCAGAAAAAGAAATTTAGCCTGTGCATGAGAAACTGTCAGATACCTTCAAGATTCTCCTAAGGAAATGCAAGAATAGCAGCTTGGACAGCTGCACCACAGGAAAATGCTTTAGAGAGGCTTCTTATTTAGTAATCAGAAGTTAGACATGACTTTTTGTGGTCTTGGACTGTTGGTTAAGTCCAAAGGCCATAAGCAATAGGCACCAGATCATCTACATATCACCTGCCAAGAAACTCTGACTCCAATTTTGTGATGCTTAGCCCATTGCTTATCTCCAGGATATATAAAGGAGATAAGTGTGATGAAGTTGGGTAAGAAGCTCTCCAGGGATGATTTCTTTTGAGGAGAGCTGTGAGATTGTTGCCAGACTTCACCACCATTGCCCTTGAAAATCCCTGTGAAGGAGCCCATTTAAAATTTTGTCAGAGTTCTTAGAACAATCAAAGACTAAAGGCAGAGACTGGTCAGGGATACCCAATCTGCACTAACATGGGCTTTCTGGAGCCCATTTCCAACAAGGAAAGTGGTGTGGACTTGAATTCCTGCAAACTCCCTGAGGAGTTGTATTGATCCCAGCTAAGGTGCAGAGCAGTCAACCCTCAGAGCAATTGCCTATGTCAAGGGAACTCCTAGGAGGACTTCTAGAGGGAGAGGAAAACACATCTAAATAGCCAAAAAGCACTAATCAATAAAGAATGATTAGGTGTCTGATGTCCCAGAGATGAAACTGTGATGGGTGAAACTACCCATCACACACTTCCTCCCTCCATGCCACAGCCCATCCCTTTCCCTTCTAACTTTTGATGCAGAATTATAAACGGGGGAGAAAGGTGGAGAAGTGCCCAGCCTTGCTCTCTCCTCTACTGCAAGTTGCTAGCTTGGGTCGAGCCCAATAAGTGGGTTGAGTGGGTGGGGAGAGTATAGAAGTGTTAAATTAAAGGAGGGTTTGGAGTGATAACATTAGGTTAGATTTGGATAGTTAATGGTCTTAAAAATTAAGACTTTTCATGTCACTATTTAGAATGTGTGCAGAAGCCATGAAATGTACCTAAAACCTCATTCAGGACCAGGAAAAAAACAAGCCAACAGAGTGGGTTTGCAGATGCAATGGTGTGAAAAAGGAAATAATGATAACATGCACCCTTAAAAATTATAACTTATATAAGAAACTGGCTAGAAACAAATCCTTGATCAATTCTTCTTATTCAAGGCCCCAGCTCTGCTTTTAGATACCTGACCATTTCCCAGATCCACTAGATTTGGATTTTGAGTCTGCCTTACTCTTTCCCTTATATTTTATATTCTCTTACATTTTCTTGATTTTTAGATTTGGTTTTCTCGCTCCTTCTTTGTTTCTGCTGCTTCCACTACTGTCCCTGCTACTTCCACTACTGATTCTACTTAACTCAGGATTAAGGTGGAATCCAAAACCAAATCCATTGTTTTCATTATTGACCTATACTTAGGGTGAGTCTAGTTCCTGGTCTTAACTCCTTCAGTTTTCTTCTGTCCCAAATAATTCATTAATTGGACTATTCTTAGACATGATCAGAAAAATGGCATTCAAACGAGAAAATATAAACTTGCCAAACTAGCACAATGATCTGTTCAACCTCCCATCAATGAGGGATATGAATAATGCCTGAAGAATCATTTCTTAATACATTTCCCACTTGTTTTTTTTATTAGTGTATTATTGCGTTTATATTATGAAAAGAGTTCCCTCTGCACCTTCAAATAAACAAATGTTTATGGTTTAATTAGCTTCTGTAATGAGCTAATACTTCCACTAAATAATTTCCAACCCTCACCATACCATCTTATTCAAGTAGGCATCATTTTACTCACCATACTGATAAGGAAATTGATTCAGGGAGCTTTCATGGCTGGCCTAATTCATAACAGAAGTAGTATTTAATTCCACATTTTACTGATCCAGAAGAATCTAGAATTTGGCAAAATATTGATTTAGAAATAATACATAACAGATGTTGGGAGGATCATGGTGAAATTCCAAAAGGCATGTTTTGGGATTCATGAAGAATATTTCAGAATATTAACTGAGAAATGAGTTGGATAAAGACAGACAGAGGAAGAGAACTTGGCTTTGGCTAAGACCCCAGCAGTAGAAACTGCCAGACACTATAAATCAAAGCCAGTGCTTGGACTTGACCCTGGTTATAGACAAATATCCATTGTGGAGTACCACCAGAGGGATGGACTCAACTTAATGCCTGTGCTGCTATGGCTAGCACCACTTGGAATGTCAAGATCCATTCTCTAACTGAACATGGCAGGGTACACAGTCAAAGGCTCCCACTCCAAACTCAAACTGAGTCCTTGTAGTTGATAAATGAAGGGAGCTCTGAAGCCAGCCAGATAAGAAGCAGGATTTTTCTTTCTTGTCACAAAGTGCTTGCTCTTTCAGCCTTGTGATTGTACTGTATTTCAGGCTGGGGAGAACCATAATGGCCATTTTATGTTGACAGAGAATTTCATGGAATACATGTGTCTTCTCAATGGTACATGGATGTTTCTCTATGATACCCACATTGGGAGTTCACTGAAGAGTGGAATTTTCTGCTCCAGCTGTGATAATGGCATAGTGTGGTGTGGGTGGAAAAGGACATTCTAGAGTCTGATGATACATTTCAAAGTTGTTTTTGTGGCTATCAAACATTTGTGATCCTGTATAGAAGTCCTGCAACAACAAATCTGTTTACCCATGGTCTCTATACCAATGACAGTCATAACTCAATATTATATTTCAGATATTAATTCAGAAAGTATTTATGAGACACATAACATGAGCCAGAAGCCAGGCTCTGAGAGTACAGAGGTGAGCAAAATAGGTATAAGTCCTGAACCTTCAATCACCTTTCTGATTACAGAATAGAATTCAGCAGAATACTAGTCCACTATGGATTCTCCTTGGTTACTAATAACAATAAAATTAATAATTACATTTGAGCAACAAAAGAAAGTAGTACCAAATCATAGCCCAAAGTATAAAAGAAATATCCATGATCCATATGGATATAAATAAATGATTGAATAATTAAACAAGTGGGGAGAATCGGCAAATATCCCATGAAGAAAAATTCCAAATAGACTCCAGCCTCCAGGAGATGGAACATGCCACCCCACTACTTAAGTATGGGTGGCTCTTAGTGACTTCTTTTCAAATAATACAGTATGGAAAGGGGATTTTTTTAAAAATTAACTTTACAGTGGTGAAAACCGGTGAACACCATATCAGCCAGGTGATCAATGTTAACACCAACTAGAATAAGTCATACTGATAGGGTGTAATTTTTATATGACGTGGTGAAGATGTCACTTTATGTCTGCAGTCTTCCTCCTCCAAACACATAACTCCAATCTAGTCATAACATATTCCAATGAAAAGACAGTCTACAAATTACACAACCAGTAAGTACTTCCTATAACTATCAAGGTTATCAAAAACAAGCAAAGTCTGAGAAATTGTCACTGTCAAAAGGAACCTAAAGACTCATGATGTCTACATGTCATGTGGTACTATGGATGACATCCTAGAACAAAGAACAAGAAAAAGGATATTACATAAAAACTAAGAAAATATGAATCAAGTATGGACTTTAGTTAATAATCATTATTGGTATTGGTTAATTAATTATGACAAATGTACCACACTGATGTTTCCAAGTTACTTTCATATCTATTAACATATTTTAGCTTCATAAATTCAGTAAAGAATGGACTCTCCTATTGTGCCAAGGCACACAGAAACAGCCCCTAATCCAAAGAGTGTATAATCTAGCATTACATGGGTGGGATTATCGGCCCGCTTAGTACGATAATGCCCATTTTATAGGTAACTGGGCAATAGCTTAGGGAGATTGAGATTTGCCAAATCCACATAACTTTTAGGAGTCAGAGCAAGAGCTTAATAGTAGTTTTATAACTAAATTTATTTTTTTCCATCAAAATAAATTTATAACAGGAAGTAATACTATTTTACCTGATAGGCTCCATCATAACATGGATTTCCAAGACCATGTCAGCAGGGGTGCCTATTAACAAAGATAAGAAAATGTCCTTTATTTTACATCATTGTCCCCTCAGCAACTGAGCATGCTCTGTCAGGTTCAGACCTCCTGGAGTTCTTACCCCTGAAACTCCTTAATTGATATAAAACAAAAAAACTTGATTTTAATACCATAATCTATGGTCTGTGTATTCCAATACTTTAATCAAATTACATTCTACCAAGAAGAATTTAGATAGCGTAATATATGCACTGGAATTCATTTGTTTCAAAAGTGTGTATGCCTAAATTCCAAGTACTTACAATGGTGGCAGAGCAGAATGATATAATGGAAATATCACTGGTTTGGAATTAGAAGACATAGATTCAAATTCTAGCTCAGACATTGTCTCGTTTCATTATTTATATCAAGTTATATACATATCCTTTTGGAGTAAAAGTTTCTTCATTTAAAATGAGAATAATATCACTTACTTAGGTGTGTTTAAAGCATTAAATAAATGTATGTGTGTGCCTCACCAAGTACAAAGCCTGATACAAAGTAGGGGTTTGATGAACATTATTGTTAGAAACTTGTAAGAGGAAGAGGTACATGATTCTGGGTGAGAGAGAGCAGGGAAAGAAGAGCAACACGATAAAGATGAGAAGGTCTTTATTAGAGGATTGTCCAGAGACGTGGTCTTCAGATATGTAGAATATAAACAAATTTTCACAAAAAGAGAATGACAGGCTAATTTGAAATGGCAGAGGTCTCTTGATTTACTGGGTCAAGAGGTATTGAGATTCTCTGAACACTTGGCGCCTGAAAAATAATCCTAAATGCTTGAGCATATTTTCATCAAAACAAGAGCAAATAATTTCTTCTTTATGCCTGACAACCTGGCAAGTCACATAATCCAATGTGCTAATCTAGAGGATGAGCCTTTTGATTAATAGCTCTTGTTCACCTGCCAGCTCAATACTCACAAATATGCCCAAAAGGAGCGCCAGAAGGTTGTACAAGCTCTTTCATTAAGTTAAATGTAATGAAATCCCAGACTTTTTACGTTACAAATGGTGCCTCTTGGTGTTCCTTAAAACTAAAATATACAAAGAGGATAAAATCCCTTGGCTCCGGTCCTGTAGTGACGGTCTTCTAAACATGGGCTCTGCAGTTTCCAGATCTGCCTCCCATGATCCCGAGGAGAGAGATGGTCAGCAATGGGACACGACTTGTTGGGCACCCAGCTCTTTGGAAAGGATGGAAGAGAAAGCTTCCAAAGGCTGTTTCCTTGCCTCTGATGCCCCAGCACCTTTTCCCCTAATATATTCTTCTGACCTTCAGCATTTGCAGCATAATGTTAGGACTCTGGAACTCTACCACCTATTTTTCTGTTTGGAAGTTGCCGCTTTTAATTGAAATGTTGAATTTATTTTCTGCATATGAGTTTTAGAGCTCTAGGCCATGAAGATTTTCAAAATAAATCAGTTCAGTAATAAACATACATAATTCCCATTATAGGTAATGATCTGTGTGGTTCAGGGCTGCCAAGTTGAGCCCCAGATCAACCTCCGGAACTGTTTTGAAGGCCTAATATGTATAGAGGCATTACTGGTGCCGATCCCAGCCATATGAGGTCAAGTGTTTCAATCTCTCTGACAGGAGCTTCATTGGCAGGACAAAGTGTACAAGGGTTGCCAACGCTAACATATCAGGTAGGTAGCTGAGCCTCCAAACAGATGTGTTCCCATTTCCTGTTACTCTCCCTTTGTCTTTCGTTGGCAATTTCTATGTGTGTACCAAGCCAAAATGTGATGCTTACTTGGAAGTGTTCAAAGCCCATTATTATCCTTGGCCATACATGGCTGAGCTTGAGAGACGAATCTGACCCATAGTTTGAAGTAGTTGGAAACCTTTAAGGCTCCTTATCCCATGGCTGAATTATTAGTTTGATCTTTTCTAGTGTAATCAGGAAGGTGAGAATTAAGGGGGTGGGTATTTCTGCCAAGCCCTAAACTCACAGTATCCAATATTTTAGTCAATTCATGTACAAACTAAAGAGTTTTATCAAAATTACCTGAGATATGTGTCAAAATACTGACTTCCTGACCCTACAGAAAACCCATAAAGTCAGATTTTCTAGTAGTGGGACCCCTGAATCTACATATTTTTAACCTTTGGGTTACCAATCATGTTTGGGATTCGCCAAGAAGATTCTTTTTCACCCAAAGCATTCTTAAGGTGGGTTAACCTGGCTCAGGTTCTCACTAATCAGACTCTTCCACATGGCTCAATATTGATCAAGAGCAGAGCTACAGTACCACAGTAGAAGCAGATCTTTAAATGTTTCCAGTGTGTCCCAGAACTAATGTCCACTCCTGGAGAAGGCACACGGCTAAATGGAAAATGGAGGAACCCATCATTAAGCCCTTGTTTCATAGTGGTTACATAGTCTGTGAAGTGTTTTCCATGCATAACATGGAAAAAAAACTATTTGTAATTTGTAATTCTCTTCTACCTTCTAAAGAAGATACACCCCAGTGACTAGAGCCTTCCTTTTGGACTGAAAAGAATGATGTGTGGGGAGTAATGTTTGGAGAAGATGGATAAAAGTTAAATTAAATTGCATGAGAAAGGGAGCAAAAGGGAGTGAGATGAAAGCAGTAGGTGCAGGAAGGGGGAGGCCCACCTGGAGAGCCAGTCCCTGGAGGACAGGAGAAAAGAAATTTGAAACTAAGAATGGGTCTTAGTATGATCAGAGTGCTGCTCTAGCGAAATGACCTCGAGATGCAGTGGCATAAACGAGAGAGCATATTTTCTAGCATTTAATAGTTCAAAGATGAATAGTTGGGAACTTCTAAACTTCTAAAGGTGTTTGTCAGTATCCTTTAAACCACAGAAAATGGAAAAGAGTCCAAGACAAGCAGCTTTAACTCTGAGAAGATGACAGGACAATCGCACACATCATTGTTCATACCCCATGGGCCTGACTTGGTTACTTGGTCATACCCGGATGGGGGGAAGGTAAATATATTGTCTCAGCTGGGCTGCCATGTTCTCAGCTACACCTGGAAGCTTATGTTGCTAAAAGGAAGAAGGGATATGTAGATACAGTGCTACAGTTAGCAGTCCTGCTCACTTGGCAAGACATAGCTAATTGCAAATTTCAGCATGAAATGGTATATCCTATGCTGTGTGAACGCCCACCTCTAACTTTCCCTCAATATATTTAGTTAAATACACATTGCTCACTAGGGTTTTGGAGTGGTTTCATTCTAGTAAATGTAAGCAGCCAAGTTCTGCTTCGAAGTTGGCACACTGAGGTGAAAACAAAAGCTCCACCCAGGATTAGTGACAAATGAGTTGCATATGTATTATCTCCTTTCATCTTCACGGCAGCCCCATTAAGGACCCATCACCGTCTTCTTATTAAAAGAGAAAATGGAGGCTCAAAATGTAAACAACAATCAGTAGCCACACACCCAGGAAGTGAAAATGTTAGGATTCCAGACAAAGAATGCCTGATCCCAAAGCCCTTGCCCTCTAGCCTGGTACCCATTTCATGTACTCCATACTCTACCTCCTGTTCTAAGGAAAGGGGCCTCATTGGGCCCAAGGATGTGGGTTATTTCATACTACCACTTCGTACATCTGTTCTCCCCTTTTCCCCCCACCTGACCAAACCGTCTATAAAGCAAACCCAAAACCACCTTAAGCAGATGGTTTTAGATAGGATTCAGACCCATTATTTAGTCTGGAAACTCAACCTTTTGAAAGGTCCTCCTCCCCTCAGAGATTTGACAATTAACCTTTAAAACATTTTAATTTAGCAAAGTTATAGGGTAGAAATTTTTCCAGTATCTTTTCAGAGATATTAAAATGTGATGACACAGTCATGTGTTGAATTTGTTTCCATGGATAATTAAGAGGCACACATATCATGTCAAGGAGGTAAGAAAAATCTAAGGTTTCTGTGACTTGCTGTTTCCATTAGCTAAAGAACTACTTTTAAAATAATGAGCACACTTCCTAGTGTGAATAACTTTGTCTCCAGGTTAACATCCTACCCAAAAGGGCATAATATTTCTCCTGACAAACCCAGGGTTCTCCTGCCCATTAAAAACTAGCCATTCCACAAGAAAGCAGACCTGTCTTTCTGCTGATGTACAAGTATCTTCTATGCACTATTTCCTTTGGTAAATGGAGGAATGTGGATATTTAATCAAAAGCTGGTACCAAAAGGCACAGAGCAAGACTCCGTAAGGATTTAGAATTATACTCACTGTCCTGATTCTCAACACAGAATTCTGAAAAAAATCTACTCTAACAATGCCTTGCTGAAAAACAGGAAACAATCTCATCAGGGTCACGAATTAAGGTCACAGAAGAAATTATCAGGAACTCTGATAGAAAACTTCCCTCTCAGCTTTGTTTGAAAGTGTTTATGTTTCTCAAAAGACGAATGATTTGGTTATGTGGTATCTGCCTCACCATCACCCTCCTGCGGTCTATGAACTAGTCTCTGAAGAGGGCCCTTAAAGATATTTTCATGGTTAAAGTTGGGAATTGCATATTGCATCACACTGTTTGAGATACACAAAATACATCAACATATTAAAGCTCTACCAAAAAAATAGTCCCTTAATACTCACCTTTGTTTAATATAATGTTTCCAAATCTTGTTTGACCATAAAATCATGAGAAAAAATTACTAGAATATCCTACCTCCACTCCCAACTTACCATACATTTTCCACTTAGCAATCAAATTTCTCTTTTTTAAAGTATAAATCAAATATGTGTCAGGTCACCTTTTATGTCATCCTCTCTTACCTCAGAAATCTCCAACAGCTTCACATCAACCCAGCATGGAAATCACAGCTCTGACCAAGGTCCAGGAAGTCCTACATGATCTGGTCCTTCATTTCTAGCAGTATCTGTCTCACATATGCCTCCCTGGGCCACACTGCCTGCCTTGCCATGTCATACATCAAGTACTCTTTTTCCTTAGAACTCTTCTCATTGCTGTTCTTTTGCCTGGATCATTCTTCCTCCAGATATCACTATGCCTTGCTTACTGACCGTATTCTGTTCTGCATTGAGATACCACTTTATCAGAAAGTTTTTACCATCAAAAAGGTATAATTTCTAAAATAATAAGCTTCTTCTTTATTCTTTACCTCCTTACCTTATTTTTCTTCCAAGCTATTTCCTATGTGATCTTATAGAATCACACTTTATTAGCTTATTTCTCATCACCTTTACTAAAATGTCAACTATGTGAGTGAAGATCTTTTCTGTTTTGTTTGCCTCTTTATCCCCAATAACTATCCCTGACATATAGCAGGTACTTAATAAATAAACACTGAGTGGATGGATGAATGAATGAATATCTCACAGGACCAGCATCATCCCATGAAAAACATTCAGGAACTGCTGGTTCTCTTAATGCCAAAACAACAGGTAGATTTTATTAATTCAAACAATCAACTAAATTTAAGCAAGCAGGAAAAGAAAAGAAAAACATAAAACCAGTGATGTGGTTGATAAACCAATCTGGAAAAAAAATGTTTAAGCTAAACTCTTTTACTACATAAAGTAAAGCCAGAATCATTCCACAAGATAGTTTTAATCTCTTTTGGCTGAAATATATGAGGTTCTAATTTTTCAGAGGAGTTGTTTTCCTACTTCTTCTGTAGATGGGAATTTTTTTTGCTCACAAAACTAATCTAAAGTTGTGTGAATTACAACCTGGCTTGATCTTCACTGGAGAATATTCAAAGATCCCATGACCTTCTGTGAGGAAAAATGCAAAGTACTTTTCTGGCACCCGAATTCTACTAAGTCAGTAAAATATTGAATTTGGTTACTTTGCAATTCCAGAGGTCTTACATCAAGAAATCAAGAAATCTTGCATCATGTGCTCCAGTTTCACATTATTTGAATTATGATTCTAATGATCTTATTGTGAACTTAGAGTTCAACTATTATAACCTTTGAAAAATCAGAGAAAAGCAATTAAATAGAGGTGTGTTTCCTTGAATATGTCACAAATTGAGAATGCAATATTATTTCCATCATTAACATCATAAAAAACTATTGCCTCAACTTCTTTAAAAGAGTTACTCACTCTTACTAAAGAATTACCTTCTTGAAAGACAAAATAAAGAAACCAGTATTGAAAGTTACTACTAAATTCCTCCCACAGAAAGCTTTAATTTCTAGCTGCCACTAAAAAAGAAAAATGATTACTATACTCTCTTCCTTGCTTGGTAATAGTTTAGAAGTTGCTTTTTCAAAGACAAGCTTAGGAAAATTTGATGAAGAGACTCATTTTTCATAATTATGTAGACTGTACATAGTGAACAGCAAAGAGGAAAAAACTTATGTGGGAGTATGTCATCACCAGCAGAAGCTTAGGTATGAATGAGTGCCTGGATAGACTTGAATCCCTATCAGTTTAAGGACAGGAAAATAAAGAGGTTAAGAGGAAACAGAATAAAGCAACAGGATACTAATTTCGAAGTTTCAACTGATGCACAGAGAAAGGCTGTAAAATAAAAATGTCTGACAATGGTCCAAGCCCTATTGTAAGAGCTGTCAGAATTTAACTCTCACGATAAAGACATGAGGTAGGAACTTCCGTAAATCCTACTCTATAGATGAGGAAACTGAAGCACAGACAGGTTAAGTAATCTGTCCAATATCTCACAGCTACTCATGAGACTCAGATTCTAATTTAAAACCCAGACATTCTGATTTGGAGTGCAGGCCAAAAATGTTACATTAAAGACTGAGGTCGCTCAAAGGCCTGCCCACAGGCCAAAATTGAACAGTTGGAGCTGAAAGGCGGTTTTACAACACTAAGAACAAGATCTTATCCACAAAGGGGTGATGAAAGAGAATGCCAGGGATGAGGAGAACAAAGGCAAGAGAAATGTAGATAAAATTAAATTTCCTTACAACTGGCAGCCTGTTGGTAAATACCTGCAGAATGGGACATTCCTCAAGGAACCCGCAGCTGCCTTAAAGGTAATGCCTTGCTGGAGACCAAAAACAACCTTAGCTTGACAATAGCCAGACCTCCAGGGTCCTGTTAGTCATCTTTAACATACAGGAATCCCCTTAGAGACTTCCTGTTGTCTCTACCCTTACCGCCCCTCTCCAACTTAAAAACGCACTGGGCAACATCTCAAGAGTGCTTGTTTGACCATTGCGCTCAATGACGCTGCATCACCAGCAGAGTGCAGGGGAGAAAGATTTTGTGAGGAAGTTCCTTTGGCAAAATCCACCCTTTGAGCCCCAAGCCCTCTTCCTTTAAGAAAGAGTGGCAGGTGGCTTCAGTCCCTTCCAAACAAGTCTAATGACTGAGAAAGGGTTGTAGACAGGGGTTCAACAAGACCAGTCAGAGGACGTTCATTATTAGGGGTACAGCAGATTGAAATCGGGATTTTGTCTCTGGAAATCTGGAAATCAGAAGAGGGCTGCTTTGGAGTGGGGGCTATGGCAAGTTTCCCCAGCTTGCCCAAAGTGACTGTGTGATTATTTTTCTGTGGAACAGGATGGAAAGAGAATTAATCTGGAAGATATAGATATTTGTGTCTCTTTTATTCATGCTATCTTCCTAGTACCTAGAGCAGTGCTTTTTCTGGTGACTAAAACAGATGTTCAATGTATATTTATCTGTATTTTGTAAATTATTATTTTATTTTATTGTAAAATAGTCATTAGAAAATTTCTTGTTTTATACACCTTTATTGATATTTAAATTAATATTTTTATTAATATTAATTATAAACTTTTATTTAATATTCAGTGATGTCATATCCCTCCTTGTTCTGTGATGTCATCTCCCTCCTTGTTCAATGATGTCGTCTCCCTCCTTGTTCAGTGATGTCACATTGACATCAGTAGCTTAAAATCAGTCTTGGTGGGAGAATTTATGTCGTGGAAATTGTCAGGCTCTACAGATTAACAACTCTGCCTCTCACCGCAACCAAAAGCTAGATATTAAACATTTAGCAGCATTCTCCCTGTACCTCTAGGTGCAGATAAGTTCACAGGCAAGTACAGTTACATTTTTCTAAGGTACTGATGAACCCAATCTTCAAACATTTTAGAGTATAGAAAGATGTAATCACTCTGTGAAGACAGCAACCAAGAGAGCAAAGCCAAAGTAGGGAAAGCAAGACTATTTCTCTCATGATAATGAATGCAAAATATCCCAAACCAAACATTAATAATTTTAATTCAATAATAGATCAAATGTGATCATACTCAATGAATAACCTGAGCACATCCCAGGAATGCACAGCTTAGTTTAGTGTTATAAAATCTGGGAATGAGGTAATTTACCACATTAACAGATTAAAGGAGAAGTATCATGGGACCTTTTTCATATACCCAGAAAAATGTTAATAAAACCCGCAGTAAGGGCACCTGGGTGGCTCAGTTGGTTACGGTCTGATTCTTGATCTTGGCTCAGGTCATGAGCTCATGGTTCATGGGTTCAAGACAGCGTGGAGCCTGCTTGGGACTCTGTCTCCCTCTCTCTCTCAAAATACATAAATAAAATTAAAAGAAAAATAAAATAAAGCCCTCAGTAAATTACAATATAAAGGACATCTGAAAAACAGCAACATACCCTACAGTAAAGATCATACTAGGGCATTTGGGTGGGTGAAGTGGCTGACTCTTGATTTCTGCTCAGGTCTGATCCCAGAGTCATAGGATCAAGCCCCGCATCAGGCTTTATGCTGGGCATGAAGCCTGCTTGAGATTCTCTCTCCCTCTATCTCTCCTCGTTGAGCACACACTCTCACACTCCCTCTCTCTCTCTTTCTCTCTGTGCCTCCCTGCTCATGCTCTGTCTCTCTCTGTCTCTCAAAAATATATAAACATTAAAAAATATTTTAAAGATATGGATGGATCTCAACAATATAATATATATTTTTTTTTACGTCTTTATTTTGGAGACAGAGACAGAGAGCACACTGGGGAGGGGCAGAGAGAGAGGGATACGAAGAATCTGAACCAGGCTCCAGGCTCTGAGCTGTCAGCACAGAGCTTGACACAGGGCTCGAACGCATGGACTGTGAGATAACGACCTGAGCCAAAGTCCAACGCTTAACCAACCTGAGCTACCCAGGCACCCCACAACAATATAATTTTAAGTGAAAAAATAAGCCGCAGAAGTCTATATGCAGTCTGATATGCTCATTTCATAAACTTAAAAATGACTAAAAACGTTTGGTGAACAGATATAATGGAAAGATGCTGTGTAAGGAAGGAGGGAGAATGACCAGCAGCGCCCCTGGGAGAGGAGCTGTCATAGACAAGAGAAAGAAAGGCGTATCAGATAGAATCAGCTGTTATCAGTGTTCTAGTTTCGGATTTCTGGGCGTGGCTTCCTAAGATTCACCCCAGAGAGATGCTTAAAAGTCACCTCAAATGAGCAATAGTGAGACTTGGTTATAAATCAACAACCATATTCATCCAGCTATGTGATTCTGAGACCCAATTAAAATTACAACCCCATCAAATTTGTTGGAGGAGGGACCACTGGGGCAGAGAGGTCTCAGAGCTCGATAACAAGTGGTGGCGCCAAGGTTTTTAATCCGGGTGGTCTGAGCCCAGAGCCCATGATCGCAGTCATAAGCTCCAACAAGGGTGGCATTGCTTCCTGTTCATAGTGGTATTGGTGCCAAGTGGAATATGCAAATATAAAAGAAAATTAAAGAAATAAAAGAGAGTATGAATAGTAGCAATAACAGCATATATTATGCATATGCACATATATATGCACTGAGAAAGCTCTCGTACCATAACTACTAGACTCCAACTAAACGCAGAAGGCAACAAAGAACCTACGTAGCTCACAAGAAAGAGGGAGACGTAAGATCTGAGAATCACAAGATTTGGGACAAAAAGAATGACACAGAAGACTCTGGGAACCGGAATAGGGCTGAGACAGAGCCAGCCACGGCTGATGACCAAGATGTTAGCAATCCTTAGAATGACAGAATTCGTGGTTAATACAAAAGCTACAACTGCATAATGTAAATTGCCCATCTAGGTCATATCTATGACTCAGATGTCAGCTGGAGTCACCTGTAGCCGATATTTAATTAAGTTGTTATAAAATGCTAGATTCTCCCTCCCACCACACACACGAAACCAAGGGGTTCTTGACAGCTCAAATTTCCTCCGGTGCCCACGTTCATATTTCTGCACCCGTGAGTTCTCACACTCACTCACAGCCCACTTCCCATGACTGCTCCCTTCTCTCCTGTCTGCAGTAACCCACATGCAGAACATACCTCCTTTTATATTATTTCTTCCAAAACTGCTCTCGTAAGGCATACTTTGGCACAACAACCAATTTAAACTTTAATATTAACCACTCTCATGTAAAAGCCCTACACGGTCATGCTGCCAGGCGTTCCTCAGTGACCGTCCTTCCAGAGTCCGGCCAATGAATGTGTGCATCTTCACATTCTTTTCTTCTTCTTCTCCTCTCTAATTTCTTCCTTGACACAGATTCAGCTTCATGTTAACCCCTCACAGGATATCTTGGCTTTCTATTCCTCTGCTTTTAATGGCGGCACCTGAACTCTGTCAAAACATTCCGTCAAGGTATTTTTCTAAACAAGGACAAACAGTTTCTTCAGGTTTATCTTTGTGCCATCTAATACCTGTATATTGAGAGTAAACAAGTATACTGAGTTGCTAACAAGAGCTCTTAGTGCCTCTCTACGCCTTCCTTGTGTCCCCACTGGGACCCCACTCCTGCCACAACCCAGCACAGATAACACGCAGAACAGCAGAGAACAGTGATCCAGACTTATCGACACTTAAAAAATATTCGGGTGGAGGGGGGCTATTAAGTGAGTGATGGGTATTAAGGAGGGCACTTTTTGGGATGAGTGCTGGGTGCCATATGTAAGAGATGAATCACTGGGCTCTACTCCTGAAGCCAAGGCTATACTGTATGTTAACTAACTTGAGTGTAAATAAAAATAAATACACAAATTTTTAAAATCTTTTATTGTTGATTTATTTTTGAGAGAGAGAGAGAGAGAGAGACAAACAGAGTGTGAGCAGGAGAGGGGCAGAGAGGGAGAGGGAGAAGCAGAATCCGAAGCAGGTTCCTGGATCTGAGCTGCCAGCACAGAACCCGATGTGAGGCTCAAAGCCACAAACCGCAAGATCATGACCTGAGCTGAAGTCAGACGCTTAACCGACTGAGCCACCTGGGTGCCCTGATACAAAAAAATTTTTTTTTATTTTTTTAATGTTTGTTTATTTATTTTTGAGAGACAGAGACAGAACATGAGAGGGGGGAGGGGCAGAGAGAGCCGGAAACACAGCCTCCAGGCTCCAAACTGTCAGTACAAAGCCCAACACAGGGCTTGAACCCATGAACTGTGAGATCATGACCTGAACTGAACTTGGAAGCTTAACTGACTGAGCCACCCAGGCACTCCCCCAAATTTTTTTTCAATAAAAAATATTTTTAATATCACCCTATTTCACCTTTATGTAAAAAGGCAATGATAAATATATATATTGATGATGGATCGATACATAAATACATACATAGATAGAATGGTCCATTTTGACATCCTAACATTCCTTGCCTCTTCCTATGGTTGAAAAACCCAATTTTCTTTTAAAAGTCTATCCTCCATTACTTTTAAGTGTTCCTAGATGGTTCATTCAGAGGACTAAGGATAGACATGTAACCCAAATTAAGCAACTCAGACTCTGACTCGTGCTACTTAGAATTGCTGAAATAAAGTTTTGCATGGGGTATACTTATACTAAAAATTGGTTGCTTATTGGGAGTTCATATTTAATTGTGTGTCCAGTATTTTACTTGCTAAATCTGGCAACCCTCCCAGTAACGGACGTCATAACTGCTTGACACAGACAGAAGCCTACAAGAGTCCGGTCACTCCTCCGCCCATTACTTTTTGTCTCCAAGATTTGCTATCACCACCCAGGCCCTCCCCCGCCTCAAGTGTGGTTATTTAGCTACTCCTCCTATTCTCTGACTACCGCTACTCCTAGATCCTTCCACTATATTTCTTTGCTTTTCTTTTGGTTTGTTTATCGTTGTTTTGTCTCGGATATCTAGAGTTGCTTTTTGTAGTGTGTAACAACAACAACAAAATCCCTCATTGAAATATCACAGCAGACACACACCTCGCTTCCTCGTGCTGGAAACAGCCAGGTTTCTTTGGCCCACAGAGAGTCTTTAAAACTGAATTTATTGCCCCTAAGATCTAAGATCGAAGTATTTACTTAAAAACCTGACCCTACTGACTTCTCCGAAACCACAGATGTGACACAATAGGGCTGCAACCCCACAGGGTAACCACAGATCATCTGGACTAGAGGAACTGTCCCCCTTTGACAGACCATGCCCTTATGTATTTATGTTGTCTGTCATGCTCTGTGCGTATTTAAATATGTGATCCATGGTACAAACAGTACTTCCATGCTCCCTAGTTCTTTACTGCCTACCTGATTCAGTTCAGTTTAACTCAGTAAATCTTTTCTCATCACCTAAAGTAGATGGCACTGCAGAGAAAGAAATAAGGTATGACCCACACCATCAAAGAACCTCTCAGTCTAGCAAGTGCAGCATACACTCCAAAGGAGAATTTCATACGCAATATGGTGAGAGAAATAATGGAGGTAGATAGAGGGCAGTATGAAAACCAATAAAGAGTATTTCATTCAGCCTGGGTTACCAGAGAAGGTTCTAGAGAAGGTGAAGCCTGACTGAGTTTAGAAGGATAAGGGACAAAAGAATTCCTTGCAGGTGAGCAGGTTGCATAAAGGGAAGAAGGCACAAACAGTAGATGGAGGGCAAATAAGTACAACGTTTTTTGGGGTTTTGGTCATTAACACTGAGGTAATTTCTGATGCCACAGTTCTATCATAACCTCTGGCGGTCCCTAACTCCTGACTAGACGTTAGCCCCATGTCCTGTTTCCACTCTGCTTATCAGTGTTCCCTCGGTCTTGGCCCACTCAAGGAGGCACTTGTTTGGCCAGGGTTAATTTTTCCCTTCCCCATCTCTGTCGTCCCCCTCCACAGGAAGGGGAAACCCCTCTGCCGCTTAAAGAAAAATAATGGTACTGCCTCCAGGCCGATGGCATCTTAGGGATCTAAGCTCACAGTGAATCATCTTCTTTTTTGACCTACCAGCCCCTGTATCTTCAAATTCAGATGAAAGTTTTATGATTTTTAGGTAGGTAGCAAATCTCTTAAAATATACCCTACACTTTAGGGGCGCCTGGGTGGCTCAGTCAGTTAAGCGTCTGACATTGGCTCAGGTCATCATCTCGCAATTCATGAGTTCAAGCCCTGCATCGGGCTCTGTGCTGACAGCTCAGAGCCTGGAGCCTGCTTCAGATTCTGTGTCTCCCTCTCTCTCTGCCCGCCCCCCCTGCTCATACTCTGTCTCTCTCTCTCTCTCTCTCTCTCAAAAATAAATAAAACATTAAAAAAATTAAAAATACCCTACATTTTCAGCAATAAACCTCGTAGACCAGAATCAATAAGATAATTTTACTATAAACTTATTCCATTTGTTTCTCAACTCTTAGAACCCCCTACTGTGATATAGCTATTCTTAAAAAGTATCACAAGGAGAGGGTTTTTTCTTGTTCAGTGCTGTATCCACCATTCTACAAATGGTATTTGACACATAGATAGTTCTCAACAAATACCTGCTTAGTTTAATTCATGATATAAGATTTGTCATGTATTTAAAAGTATACTTTTTATAGTTCCACTTACATAGCTTTTTAAATTTTTTTAATGTTTATTTTTCACACACACACACACACACACACACACACACACACACACACAGAACAAAAGCGGGGGAGGGGCAGAGAGAGAGGGAAACACAAATCCAAAGCAGGCTCCAGGCTCTGAGCAGTCAGCACAGAGCCTGACCTGGGGCTTGAATCCATCAACTATGAGATCATGACCTGAGCCGAAGTCAAACACTCAACCAACTGAGCCACCCAGGTGCCCCATCCACCTGCATAGCTTTTTAAAATGCAACCAATTTCAATAATCTTTTTTTCCAATAATCTTTATGAAGCATATAAAATTAGTGTACTAGATAGTTTGAATATTGACCATAAGCAGTTCTTCCTTTTGATATTTAGGTTTAAATGTGGCATTTATATCACAGGCTTATCTTAGAAAAGACAATGGGTTTGTTGCAGCCAAAATTATTTCAATATTTTTGTAAGGTATAGAGATTCAAGTGACTAATAATATAACTAAATATTTCTCTTTTTTTTTTTTGCCTCAAAGTACTTTTAACTTGCAACAACATGATTCACACAATTCTTCTAAACAATGACATAAAATAGATTCCTTGTGAATAAATAACTTACACACTCTTCATAAAGTAAATGCTCAAAGTGCTAGAACAGATTGCTGCTCACAGTGTTCTCATATCCAACCGTTGATGCACCATATATAAATGTTCAAGTCTGATGTTTAAAACTCTGGCAATTGACTAACTGCAATAAAGTTTCTCAAACTATATCAATATATCTACAGTGCATACATGTTCTTTAAATTTTTTTATGTTTTTATTTATTATTGAGACAGAGAGAACCAGAGCGTGAATGGAGGAGGGGCAGAGAGAGAGAGAGAGGCACCGAATCTGAAGCAGGCTCCAGGCTCTGAGCTGTCAGCACAGAGCCCTATGTGAGACTCGAACCCACAAACCACAAGATCATGTCCTGAGCCTAAGCCAGATGCTTAACTGACTGAGCCACCCGAGTGCCCTGAGCACTTTTTTTTTTTTTTTAATACGTGGTCAGGCTTATTCTACCTTCTCTCAACATTGACACCAAAAGAATCAAAAGCAGCTAATGAGGAGCTAACACCTAAGGATTAATCTAGTGATTCCGGTCACATTCCAGGAGGGATACTCATGTTACTGGATTTGGGTGATAAATGATTTATTCTTCTTTCCCTGATTTAGATAACAAATGGAGTAGGAGGAGGGTACACTTTCTGATGGCCGTTCCCTCAGCACATTCCTGGCTTTTTTCTGGGCAAAGGAGGCCGCCACACTGGAAGAGGCAGGAGTATCCCTTGTGAAATATGGCACACAGTGCTTGGCGCTGCAGTCATCGAACTGGGTTTCACTTCTATTTGCTTCCTTGTTTTTTCATTGGAGGAAGATCCTCAAGGATAATCAAAGGTAATTTATCAAGGGGCCTGGTAACTTTCTTGGATATTTCATCCATGTTCTCATCCTCATTTTCAATGCTGGCAACATTGTTTCTCTCTGTACCCACAGCACTCCTCTGTGGACCCACCCAGACTGAGTTCCTTTGGCAAACCTAGATGGATGTACCCGATGCAGCTCTTCTCACAGGCTTTCAGCACATCAGGATCGACTCTCTGAAATTTACTGACACAGATGCATTGGTAGGCTTGTCCTTTTAATGGTTTTTCTGGATCCTGGTGATGTTGTATCTTTCTTGAAGTTTAAGAGTCAATTTCTCAGCAAATCTGTCAACTGCTTCTTTTTTCAATTAACCATGTTTTCCAACTACCCTTGTAAGAAAGAAGACAACAGCAACACTCTTGTTCATCCTCCCTGCCTCCGCGGCTCTGAGTTGGCAGCGGGACAGTCTCTGGAATGGTAACTCAGGACCCCACCTCTGCATGGCAGTCTAGTCCGGGAATATTCAAACTGTCCAGTACACTAATTTTATATGCTTGATAAAGATTATTGGAAAAGATATTATTGAAATTTGTTGCATTTTAAATAGTTCTCTTTAAATGATAGGTTTATTGGGGTGCCTGGGTGGCTCAGTTGTTGAGCTTCCTACTTCTACTCGGGTCATGATATCGCATTTCATGAGTTCGAGCCCTGCATTGAGCTCTGTGCTGACAGCTCAGGCCTGGAGTCTGCTTCAGATTCCGTGTCTCGCCACCCCACTTCCCTTCTCTGCTCACACTGTGTCTCCCTCTGTCTCTTAAAAAATGAATAAACATTTAAAAAACTAAAAAATAAATTATAATATTTATCAAGTGGTAAGCTGGGAGTTGTTTTCTTGTTATTTATAAGGTATCTCAAGGAGAGAACCAAAACACATAGTAACACTTTACTGGAAATCATCTGTCCACTCCTCTATTACCTATTTATACCCAATCTTATTCCAGAAAAGATAGACTATGGCTTCCAAAATTACATAAAATACTGAGCATAAATAGAAGCAGAGCAAAAGGAAGAAACAAAGGACATAAAATGCAACTAGGAATGATGCTAAAATGTACATCATAAAGACCCATATGATTACTACAACTGAGTCACAAATTTGGCTCTGAGCATTTTCCCAAGTTCACTGGCAAATGGAAACCTTAGTTCCTCAAGGCACGGGGTTTATAACATAGAGACAGCAATTTATCAGGATGGATACATGATTATTGTTCTAAGATCAGACAGGATATGCTTACTAATGTTCTTATATTTTACTTCAATATAGGCTGTTGATTACAGTAGAGAACAATTTAATAAAACCAATTCTGCAAGGAGAAAACACCCCCTGGTGACTTGACTCTCCTTATTTACCTACTTGCTGGAATCAGCATGACTTGCTAAGAATTACAGTATATACAGCATGCAGCAACCCTTTATTCTTTTTATAAATTATCATTTCATTGACCATGCAATATATTTCTAAATATCAAGTGCAGAAGCAAAAAAAAATTGCTATATCTTTAATGACATCATTCAAGAAAGAACCACCAAGAATCCTGACTTCTATTATAGGCTTCTTTGTTTGCTGCTGTATAAAGAAAATTATGATCTTTACCATTTAAAGACCCAGAAATATTCTATCTCATTTCCATTTGCATGAAGTCTCTGGAGTTCAGCACTGCATCAGCCACAGCATTCAAAAGCGCCTGGTTATTTTAATTATTTATGACAAAGATGGATAAAGATTATACCATTTGACAAAGGCATAATGACAAGCAAGTAACAGTGTTTTTTAAAAGGGAAATGTGAAATTTTGCTTTCTGACACACCACTGTTTCACCTTATAAACATAAGGTTAAAAAGAAAATAGCTTAGTTTGAAATCAACCATTGGATGATGGGTGGAAATTTTAGAAGGGCCTTAGTTGTGCACTGGCTATGTGCTAAGTACTGCACCGAATATTTCACACAAATGTAACAAAGTAAGCATCTTGGCAAAAACCCTGCCGAGTGGGGGCTATCATTCCTATTTTACAGATAAAGAAACAGGGGCAGTAATGCTAAAGTCAGTAAGCTTTTTCTATGAAGAGACAGAGAGGAATGATTTTAGATACTGTGGATCATTAAGTCTTTGTCACAACTACACAGCTCTGTTACTGTCATGTGAAAGGAATGGACCATGCTTGAACGGATGGGTGTGGCAATGTTTCTGCAGAATTGTCTCCACAAAAGAGATGGCATATCCACAGGTCATAATTTGCACACTTCTGACAGGAGGTCAAATGACTTGCTCAAGATCACTCAGGAAATTTGGATTAGAATTGAGATTTTTCTCCTGGGTGTTGTATGTAGGTGATGAATCACTGAACTCTACATCTGAAACCAATATTGCACTATATATTAAGAACTAAAATTTAAATTTAAAAAATTCAGATTTTCTGCCTTGAAGCTTCATGGTTTCTTCACTCTCCCATAGTTTCTTTAGTACCTAGACACTCATTTTTAAATAACTAGTTATTTGTGGACAACATTTGATTTGTTGTTTTTAATCTAGCCAAAATAATATCCCAGCAAACTTTTTAGAAAAATGTTTTTAAATAGTCAATTACCTACTAGTAGTTTTATATACATTTTGACAAATACACTTCAATAGTGTTTTTGTTTAATTAAAAGTTGTCCTCTTTTTTAAAAATTTTTAATGTTTATTTACTTTTGAGAGAGAATGTGTATGTATGTGAGCAGAGGAGGAGCAGAGAGAGAGGGAGATAGAGTCTGAAGCAGGCTCCAGGCTCTGCGCTGCCAGCACAGAGCCCAACACGGGGCTCCAACTCACAAACTGTGGGATCAGGACCTGAGCCAAGGTCGGATGCTTAAACAACTAAGCTACACAGGTGCCCCTCAGAGTTACCCTTTTTGTTTATTATTGAAAATAAGAATGGTCTGATGTCAATGATCTATTTCTACATTTAAAAAAATAGAAAAAGAAGAGCAAATTAAACCAAAATCATGCATAAGGAAGCAAATTACGAAGATAAGAGTAGAACTCAGTGAAATTGAAAACAAAACTCAATGCAGAATATCAGCAAAACCAAAATCTGATTGTAGAGAACAATAAAGTGGATGGACCTCTAGACTTCAAATAGGAGAGTTAGATGTTTTTACCCTGGTATCGTAAATGAAGAAACTGAGACTCAAACTAGAGGATAAATGTTCTTGTGGTTATCTATCCATTAAGACAGGATCTAAACTCAAACCCAAGTGTATTGAGTCTAAATCCCATTTTATATTCAACGGCAGTAAATAGAATACGTTGTGCACTCTGGGGTGTTTGGAACAGACAAGTTTGCCAGTCTATTTTCCCTCACTCTTAAATGTATGACCAAGCACTAACGATGGAAGTGGAATACTTTTAGCACCTGAAATTAGACACACGTTACCATTTCTCAGACAGTAACACTGTTAGTTTATTTCCAGATCACAGCATATTTCCAGATCACAGAGAAACTCTAGTCAATACTATGAACACTATTGTCTATGTGAATGGCTTCCCTCCAGTTGTATATCCGGTCTCCTTCACTACCACCCCTGGTGGCTGCTTTGGTTCACTCATTAGTTAAACAAATATTTACTGAGCATCTGCTGTGTGCTAAGCTCTGGTATAGACTCTGAGGAGCATTTACTGAGAAAAATTAGCAAAGGGACAGGTAATTACAATACATTATAGTGAGAGCAGAATGATATTGTAACTGTAACAAGAGACTTCTAACTTAGAGAAAAAATGAATGTCAGGATTTGCCTCTATTCTCTTACCATATTGCTACTGAACTAAGGTTCCTGCTCCCCAGAGGTAGTGCTGCACTGAAGGTCAAGGCAGGAATGGCCTGGTTCCTGGTTCCTTTATGGGAAGATTATGGTGGATTCTTAGAGGTGTTGGTTAATTACAGATCTCTTGGGTAAGTTAATCTATAAGGCAAACAAAGCTGTGTCTGTGACTATTGATTGTCTTTCTCTTAAATGTCAAAGTTATTAAGCTAACAGACTCCCCATCAGTGACAAAGCTGAGAAGAAACACAGGAAAGGGGTAGGATGGAGAAAACTTCTGCCAGAGCTGCCGGTCCCTTGAGTGGAAAAGCCACAGTGTCTTGCTCATGACTATGACCCCCTCCATCCACATGCTGTGCGTGTGCTAGAGCTGGACTGTCCTTGACTTTCAAATGTATAAATGGATGACTGAATGATAGATGCATGGAAATATTAGCCAGGGAATGGGGATGTTTCAGTAGATAGGAAAGTATGTTCCAAGAAGACTGTACAACATATGCAAAAGCATATGGAAAAAATAAGCAAGAGAGAGTATCAGAAGTTCCAGGACTCAAAAATGCATGAGACTAGCAAGAGTTGAGTATGAAAAGGTTAATAAGATATGAAAGCTAAAAGTGTAATTCTGAGTCAAATTACTGGTCGCTTCAATCATTTGGCATCATGACTTGTTGAATAAAGCATTTCCCTTTCCATGGATCGGGTAAGCATTCACTAGCATGTCGTAATATCTGGCTAGTAAAACCTTATACCACCTCCTGTGTGTCAGTCTGCATTTATGGGGGTATCAATACACAAATCTACCAATGTGAGTGTAAGCACACAGAAGACTTAGAACACAGAATGTATTTATAATTTTCTCCAATCTTAGTAACTTTCTCTGAGTTGTCATGGTTGGGAAGTTTGGAAAATCATTCTGAATTTAAAACTGCTGTTAATCAATCTGAAAACTAACATTTTCTTCTTTGTGCTTGCAGCAATAACTTCTGAGAAGTTTATTTCAATTAGAAATGCCCAATTATAATGATGCCTCTAATGAAGATGTAAAAGGACGGGAACAAGAGCAAAGCAATGAGAGCACTGATGGGATAGGCTCTAAAGGGCGACCATTATTCAGTTTCTGTAATTGCCTTCTGAATTCACCATCTCCCTCAAAGGAAGAAAATCTGAATTATATAGAATGTATTAGTAACAATTGTACTTTGTGAGTTTTTGCAAATGGTTCACATAAATGGGAAAACAAGAGCATATGAGGGTCATGTGTATCAATATGAGTACTTAAGGATAATAATGTTAATTTTAAAGTACACTAGACAATAAAGGGTTAATCCTTACCTATTGCTCTTAACTCTCTATTGTCTTGTTCAGATACACGCGTGGAAAGGTTGGAAAAAAATAAATGTCAAGTGCCAACCTCTACTCATTTTAACCTATGGGCTCATATTTTAATGGTAAAATTTTTTTAATTTCTGTTAATTCTTAATTACTAGGATATTAATTCTGCCATCCGAGGTTCATGTGGCATGCATGTGGGAATGTTTCCTGACCAGGTCTCAGGAAGCAAAAAGTCAAAGGTTCTGGCTAGATTCGCAATCACACAAGTAGCATTAGAATGAGAGCCTATTCGAATGAAATCTGTAAGCACATTTTCCTTCTGCAAATTGTCACCTGCCTAAGGATGGAACAGCACGTTCAAACTGATGCCTGTGAAAGCAGATAGATTTAAGAGCAGAGGCGGGGAAACTGACAAACTTGGCCCCACTACTAATAGTCTGTTTTTGCTCCATTTTCCCCCATAAGGAAGTCTAAGACTTTTAGGAAACTGCACAGGAAGTCTGTATAGTAAATATATGCCTACTATTTGTTTATTACCTCTTAAGGTTTTAATTCTGTGATTTAGTTTAATTCTCACATTTCCATGAATTATATGTTGGTTTTATCATCTCTTTTTCCTGATAGGGACAATATGGATGACAAACTTGAGCAATGACACAGCTAAGAAGGGAAGCAACCAGAATTTGAATCAAAGTCTAACCTCAAAGCCTCCATTTTTTCTTCTGTACCCACAAAGTGCCAGTCTTACATACGTCTTTTAAAACATGTGATTAGTGGCTTAGGATGTGTAGAAAATTTACTCCTCGTGCTCATCTATCAGTATTTGTCTTTCCTTCCAAACACAGGGGATAGATTCTTCATTGTTATGAGGAAAAGTCTGAATAACCTATCCCTGTAGAAAAGTCTGTGTAAAGTACTCTGAACAGAAGAGCCCCAAAATGAATATATTCTGTTTATTATGTCTCACATTTAAATATTATCCTATAGACAAAAAATTGACATCTGTGGCTGTTAGTATAATCACAGAGGCAGAGAACAGTCTCTCCCCCCCATCTTGAGTGTGAAACATTTCTACAAGAATATTGCTATCGCTACAACAAATTAACCATAATCCCCACCCATATTCCAATTATGGAAAATCTTCCTTAACAAAGTTCCATTTAAAAAAGAAATAAGGTACAGAATGAACCACAGATTTCCTCAAGGAAACTGGGGCAAGGGCAGGGCCAAGGATGAAACTGCTTCATGAATTTCCTTTTCACCTTGTTTAGGTATTCAAACAATGCAAGAGCTAAGGATGCTCAGAGACCACACGGAAGGGGAGACTGCTTAATGGGAAGATGAAGAGGAAGGGAAAATGGTGCCTCTAAGACTCCCGTTAATAATGCGTCTGTTGGTAACTTCCCAGCTGTATCCCTGACCCTCCATAGCTCTTCCTCCTTATGGCCCTACCCAGTTACTTTACTTCTTAAACATTCGAAAATGATTTCAAAGTGAGAGCCATAGAAGTAAACAGAAGGACCCCACTTCCTGTCATGCTCTTAAATAGATGCAGCATAGAGATTATAACATGGACTCTGGAGCCATTTGGCTTGGATTTGTATCATAGCTTTGCCATAGACTTGGGCATGTTGAATATGTTTCAGTTCTCTCTCTCTCTCCCTCTCTCTCTCTCTCTCTCTCTCTCTCTCTCTCTCCATATATATGTGTGTGTGTGCGTGCGTATTTATATATAGACAATAATATATATAGGCAATAATAATGTCTCCTTCACAGAGTTGTGAGGATTAAACGTAGAACAACAGTACCTGGAACAGAGTTGCTTTTCAGTAACTGTTAGCTATCAAGATAGTAGTAAGCGAAATAAGTCAGGCAGAGAAGGACAGATACCATATGTTTTCATTCATAGGTCTAACAGGAGAAACCTAACAAGGGACCATGGGGAAGGGGTAGGGGGGAAAAGAAAGTTAGGGAGAAGGAGGGAGGCAAATCATGAGAGACTCTTGAATACTGAAAACAAACTGAGGGCTGAAGAGGGAGGGGGAAAGGGGTTGTGGGGTGATGGTCATGGAGGAGGGCACTTGTGGGGAAGAACACTGGGTGTTATATGGAAACCAACGTGGCAATAAACTATTAATAAAAAAAAAGAGGGGTGCCTGGGTGGCTCAGTCGGTTGAACGGCCATCTTTGGCTCAGGTCATGATCTCACGGTTCGTAGGTTCGAGCCCCGCATCCGGCTCTGTGCTGACAGCTAGCTCAGAGCCTGGAGCCTGCTTCAGATTCTGTGTCTCCCTCTCTCTCTGACCCTCTCCTGCTCACGTTATCTCTCTCTCTGTCTCTCAAAAATAAATAGCAAACACTAAAAAAAAAAAGTGGTAAGCTGAATTCTCCATTTCCATACCCATATACAGTTGATCCTTAGACAACATGGATTTGAAATGCATGGACCCACTGATGTACAGATTTTTTACAGTCCAGTTCTGTAAATGGATTTTCCTTATGATTTCTTACTAACATTTTCTTTTCTCCAGCTCACTTTATTATAAGAATACAGTTTACATATAATGTACAAATATATATAATGTACTAAATATGCATTAGCAGCCTGTTTATGCTATTAGCAAAGCTTCCAGTCAACAGGAGGCTATTAGTAGTTACGTTTGAGGGGAGTCAAAAGTTAAACCCAGATTTTCAAGTGCATGGGGTTGACTCCCCAAACTTTCATGCTGTTCAAGAGTCAACTATAATTATAAAAATTCCATCGACACTTTCAATTTAATTGTGAAAAACAGGGTTTTTGTTCCAACCTTCATCAGATTCTCATAAAGTACTCAGGGAAAAATATCCCATCTGTTCGTGAACAATATTTCAAACCTCACTGGTCACTAACCTCCCTCCGCTCAAAGCTTTCCATACTCCTACACTTTATGATGACATGTTTTTAATGAGTTGAAAGAGGCGCATTCACACTCTGTCGTGTTTATTTCTTTCAGTTGTTTATGTGAATAATAAATATTTCCACTTATTTTTTAATTCACTCTCATAGACAACCCGCCTAATGGCACATTAATCTTTTCATGTTTTTCCTCCTATATAAACACATGACCATTAAAACCAACAACTGTTGTTTTGCTTTCTTTTAAATCATATAAACAATTAGAGTTTCAGAAAGTGATCTACTAGTCTCAGTTTTCTGAGGACTTTCTAGATTTAAGCACTGAAATTCCCATGTCCAGAGAACTCTTTTGATTCTGGACAAACTGGGACGCTTGGTCTTTCTACATTATCCATATTGGACAAATATATTGCAATTGTCTTTAAAAATATCCCAAATCATTACATATGATTGTAAATGAAGCATAGTGAAAACAGCATTGAACTTGGGACTCAGATTTCTCTTTTCAAGTAAGTCCTGGATTTGCCTTCAGCTTTTGCTGTGACTTCAACAAGTCAAACATTCAAGGTTCTCATTTATACAATGAAATTGGAATATTGGTCTTTGCTTCACTAGGGCTGTTGTCAAGGCTTTTGTAAGAATGATACAATACAGAATCCTGATGAAGAAAATGTTTCACATATGTTTTCTCATATGACCTTAAATTTTAGTACAAAAGTTGCTAAATGGTATTCCTACCTATTCATGGTGGTCACTAAAATTTAGAAGTTAAAATGAAGTATTACACATGAAGTTTTAGTTCATTTTGCACAGATATTTCCTGTCCAAACATACCTACAAACAGTTTTATGTTTAATCAATAATAAAAATCCACATCTCTTCTGGTAATCCAATATTTTCTGTCATAAGAGAGTTGCCAAACTCTCCCTTTAACTTTTGTAGTACAAATGTCTTCTTAGTCCAAAAAAATCAGTAAGGAAAGATCATTTAAAGTACTACTTCCATCAGTGAGCATTTTCACATATAATTATACAGATGCTATTTTTCTAGGATAATCCATTTCTCATAACTACACAATGTGCTTGTGTACAACTGGCTTCTGAACATTGGCTTCCAGTTAGCCCTTTCCAAGCTCTGTGGCCTCAGCCAGTTGTATAGCCTTGCTGTGCCTGTATCTGTGCATTGCATTTGTAGAATGGAGATGATAACAGTACCTACCGCAGAGGCTTGTTATGAGGACTGCGTGGATGGATATGGGAAGAAAAACCTTGAGCAATACCTGGAACAGTCTATCCTAAAATGTGCTTTATCAACCTTATTACTTTGAGCCACTCACTGCCTTAATGAAAGGACAAATATTGACTAAATTTGGCTACAGCACTCAAGGAGCATTATATACAATTTGGGGGGAGTGATCCTGGGTCATGGGCCAAGCAAGCTACCCTAAAGAACACTGTTTATTCTCTTCCTTTAACTTAGAAAAAGGGTCTGGCCTTCCTATGCATTCATTTCCATATATGCTTCAAAGAATCTATTGTTGAAAACCTTAATCCCAAATTATTTCCAGGATTCAGATACATTTAGTCTTCAATAACTTCTCTTCCCAAATAGGACATTAGGGCTTTTACCATTTCAGGCACATACCAGAGTCAACAAAAATAGTTTCTGTCTCTACCTCAGCGCCTTCTGTTCTGAATATTTGCATTAATAATGTGCTTCCTCAGTGCACTAAGCCAAAAGATTGTTTTTATCCTAACACTTGCATAGGTTTTCTTTAAAGAAACATTGCTAGAACATCAATATTTTCTCCATTAGAAAGGCGAAGAATTGTTTTCCACTTAATTCAGTAAAAATGTGGGCATAATTGGGGATGTTTCACTCAGCCAGCTGAGCTGTCATCAGGCAAGGTCATGGTGACTATTTGGCACAGCCCCTCCCCAGTCCTGTCTTGCTGTCCCTGCTTCCCCATCCTCTCTTTAGCCACTTCCTAATTCTTTCTCCAAGGGGAGAGATGATCAGTGATGTGCTGCTGGGTACAGCTGTTGAGGGTACAACTCAATTGAAAGTACAAGTATTACTTGCACTCCTCTGGCTGAAGTGAAGCTCATCATATATCATTTGATTTTATTAATTACCAAACTTTTC
Source organism: Suricata suricatta (assembly GCF_006229205.1). Taxonomy (NCBI): domain Eukaryota; kingdom Metazoa; phylum Chordata; class Mammalia; order Carnivora; family Herpestidae; genus Suricata; species Suricata suricatta. The sequence continues at coordinate 50,490,455 of NC_043714.1, forward strand.
CTTTAGCTCTTTCAACAACATGGTACCTACTACTCAGTCTTCTTCATTGGAGAAACAAAAATGTCTTAAAGAAGGTAATGAGATCTTTTCACTTTCTTCTGCCTGTGTATTTAATCATGACAGGCAAATGGGAATGGCATGTAAGGAGTGTGCAGTGGCTGTAGGGAAGCTTGCGTGACATTTCCCAAACTTGGGACCCATCTCCGGAGCTACACAGAGATAATGTACCATTAGCCACATTGGCCCTTGATTCAGCTAAGCCCCACTACAACCCAGGCTACTTCACTGATATCCTTCATGGTCCAATCCAGGTACCCACAGAAGCATTGTCCCCAAATTAGAAGATCATGGGGTTACACAAGCTTGGAGTTGGGTCCCTGCAAACAAAAGTGACTCATTCAGTCTATTTTCACCTGTTTAAGTTTCCTGTTATGGCTCTTCAGAGATTCAAGGTCAGCAATGTACCCAGGGGTTTGTTTTATGGATGTCTTGTGTTCTTCCTCATGTTCATTTACACATTTCTCTGCCACATTCCAGACTGCTTTATCTTGTTTGATTCTCCTAATTAATGAAGTTTTTCTTTTACTATCTTACCAATATGGAGAACCATTTCTTTATTTTTTTTAAGTCCCTTATATTCTGGAGGCTGAAATTCACATCCCATTACTCAATCTCCCCTAAGTAACAAGAGTGATCAGTTACTGAGTTCTAATGATTCCTCTTCCAAGGATTTTTATCACATCTTCACTCTCCCTTTTTTAATCTCTATGATGCAATCCTAATAAAAATAAAAATCACTGCAGTTTACAGAATGGATTTCTCACAGAGATTGGAACTTCTGCAATTATGGCAGCTGGTTAAGTGGTCTTTTCAAGATTATTATCTTTGCATCTTGTTAGAGCTTAAAGTCTAGTCATTAGGCAGTCATTCCCAGAAAGGGAAGATGGAAAAAAAGGAGGGGAGAGCAAGGAAACGTTGGAATCCATGACCATGATCTGGAATCCACAAGGAAAGACTGAAATCTGTATAATGACACAGGTTGCCTCTCACACAGGTTGCTTATTACTTCTAACCCTGATGGTGTGAGTATCTACAGAAATCAGGGCCTTTCATAATGGAGTTAAACACACACACACTGACCCAGGATTCAGAGATACTAAGAAGGATCCCTAGGAAAGTGGAACCCTTGCAGGCCTGACTGCCTGAGGTGAATGAGTTGGACATGTTGTGTAAGTTACAAAGTGGCCGTAGCTTCACTTCTGCCCTCCAGGTAGCTTACAAGGAGCTCCCGATGGCCCATCCTCTCTGGAAACATACAGAAAAAGGAATTCTGAGAAAACTCGTTCAGCCAAGCGAAGTTGATGCATTACACAGCTGCTTCTCATATCTTCCAATTAATTGCTCATGACAGTTTTGAGTTGCATTTCCTATTGCGCCAATGATTCACAACCTACCCTAATTAGCACTAGAAACTTGTTTTATTCTTTTATAAAGGTCTTAAGGTATTATTGAATTCCTATGTTTTGCCTATACTATGCCATTTAAAATTTAATTGGATACCCACTTAAGTTAACGTCACTAACTTCTCGATTGGTTAGAATTACATTTGTCTGCAAATAACATTAAACTAAAATAAACAAACAAATAATAATACCTTAAACAAAATTTAAAAGTATTTATTTTTCACGTAGAAGAACTAGGAGTCTTGAGCTGGTTTGTCCATGAACATAAGAAACTCGGGCTTTTTCTATCAGTAAGATAAGCCTCAGCACCTTTAAAGTTACTTCACAGTCCATAAAGACTTCTAGATTTCCAACCATGGCACCTACTTTCCAGGAAGAGATACAAATTTAGAGTTTATCTCCCTGCTGCCTTACGGGTTTCTTGGAAATCCTGAAGAGCAACTTCCACTTGCATTTCGGAGCTTCAGGAGTTGCTGAGATTTAAAGCCAGAGCAACGTACATTGCTCAGGGGGAGATGAATATTAAGAAGGAAATAGCAATGTCTGCTGCAATTTCTAAGAAATACTCCCTACACAAATCATACTTACCAAGATGACATACTACTTCCTTCCTTAGGAATGAGAATATTTTCAAATATGAGGGTGGACTTTAAAACAGTTAACTTTGGGGGCGCTGGGGCGGCTCAGTCGTTTGAGTGTCC
>NC_043714.1:50492718-50504474 GCF_006229205.1 Suricata suricatta
TTCCTCACAGATGTTGCTTTAAAGGTAGTGATTCATCTACCTGATCATACCAGCATCGAAACACTTTCCTGTCTTCATCATTAAGGGTGGGATGCCAGGCAAAACATAACCATGATGCGGTGGATGCAGTGTTCTGTCTTTGTTTGCACTACCTTCCCCCTTAGCATTTTAAAAAAAAAAAAAAAAGAAGGAAGTTGGCTCGCCAAAAAAAGTGTTCGTCACTGAGCCATGTTGATTGTTGTATATGAAATATGACTACACTCTAATGAGACTAATATCTCACACATGCAGTGGCATTTATGCATCCCAGTGAATACCACTTCCTTCATAGTGTCATGGGGGCCAGGGTGCCTGGGTGGCTCAGTTGGTTAAGTGTCTGACTTCCGCTCAGGTCATGATCTCGCTGTTTGTGGGTTTGAGCCCCACATTGGGCTCTGTGCTTAGAACCTGGAGCCTGCTTGGGAGTCTGTGTCTCCCTGTCTCGGCTTGTCCTCCGCTCACACTCTGCCTGTCTCTTTCTCTGAAAAATATATAAATAAACATTTTTTTTTAAAAACCAAAGTGTCTTTGGGGAAGAAAACAGTTACGGTAGCTGCTATAGTTCCAAACGTTTTGGGAGCTCATGTTCTAGAATTCAACAGACAGTGTGGCATTTGGGGAGGGGGGAGCACTCTCACCTCGGCTTTTTGTTTTCCATCCCACTGAGGTAAAGGGGGTCCCAAACAATGAGTCTGTTCAAATAGTAGCCACTGCAGAGGCCCAGAGCATGTGGTTAAGGGCACAGGCTCCAAGCACAGAGCACCCAAGTTCAAATGCTAGCTCTGCTCCACATAAGCCGGATGAGTTTCTTACCTCCTTTTTTGGGTCTGTTTTCTTACCAGCAAAGTGGGGATATGAAAAATAGTTCTACATCAAAGGGCCTTGGGCAATTCTGAGGCTTCAGGTCAGGTTTAAGTTAGTCTAGCTGTGAGGAGAAGGTCCCTGGGAATAACCAAAGGAGGAATATGGAATTGCTGGTAAGTAGGAACAGTAAACTTCTTTTTTTGCCTCTCAAAATATTCTTAAGCAATTAAGTTAAATCTGAACAATCAAGTACCTGCTATTTAAAAAAATAAAAATGAAGCACTTTTTATAATTAATGCCTTAAATCTGTTAAAAATAACAGATTCTCAATAATGTGAAGAAAGAGCAGAACAAAGTGTTTCTGAGTTAGCATTCCTGTTTACTGAGAAATGAAGGGGGGTCTCTAGCTCCTCATTTGGCTTGCCTTCAAGTGTGTGGGGTCTCAGCTCTATGTTCTGGAATGATCTTACCATACCCCGTCAGTAATCATATGACATAACGAATTATGTCAGCCTGACGGGTCAAATTTAATTTGAGGGAACAAATTGGAAAAGTAGTATCAGTAATTGGGTAGTTTGAAAGATCTTCAAGTTGGAGACTTTTTACAGTCTTTACAGATTAATTACAGTCTTTACTGACTTCATCAAATCTATCTTTATTCCGCATTAAGAACTGAGTGGTGATCACCAAAGCACATGTAAAAACAGGACTGCCATCTGTGGGGTTACAAGGCCCCAGTGCAGATGGACGGGTCCATCGGGCTCCATGACTCACTCGGAGCAGGACCGCGGACCAATCAAGCGTGCCTGCTAGCCGTGAGTGGGTCTTGCCGTGAAACTGCTCACAGGCTCTAGAAATATTAATGCGAATTTGGGGTTTTGCATGAGTATGTAAATTAAGATGCATGGATGGCTATGGAAACAACAGTTTTGACCAAAAGTGTGTTTCTTTTTTCCCAGATAGACCCAGATTTGAAGAATTCACATGGGTCCTTGATTGTATCTTTAGGTACTTTGCAACTCATGGCCATAGTCAGAATGTTCTAGTTCTTGTACACGGATGTTTCCTTCATTCATCTTCAAAAGGATACATTTGTTTTCAAGCGGCATATCCCTAGTCATGCATCATGCACTGGCTTTCTCTCTGATTGTGAGCATTGTACGGCAGTACCTGAAAGTAATTTCTACGATGAGCTTGAATCAGATGCAAGGGGAAACCTTTATTAGTGCACAAAGCAGAATTCTTTCAAATTGAGATGAAAGACTGTTTTTGGAGTACACATGTGCAATGGATTTCAACTATCGCTTTTCCTTTTTTTCCTATTATTTGCTTCTTTCCCCCTATTTCAAAGTGTTAATCTGATGCTTTGAGAAAGTTTCCTTTAAAAAAAATTTAAGATGCTCATTATGAACTCACTATAAGCAGTTCAAAGAAAACTCTCTAGGACTCCTGTAAGTTTCAGGAGCTGTGAAGAACACTTTTGTGTCTGGTGTGATACTATGTTTTGCCTTTCGGAACACTAGCTGGGATGTCAGTGGGAGGCAGCAGACATATATGAGCATTATATGGGTGTATAGAAAGATAAAGCATTATCTTCCAAAATGAGTTCTGCTGGACTAAGGCATGAAACACACACACACACGCACACACACACACACACACACACACACCTGTGCACACACAGTGGGAAGGGTGGGGGAGGGAAGGACGAGAAGACGGAATTCCATGATCAAATACATTGGGGAAATATTACATACTCTTCCTTCATAGAGATATCCAATACATTCTATTATATTAAGAGGTATGAAAGACTCTGTAATGAAGAAATGTGTTTAATCTACAATTTCTCCATGTGTTTGACCCACAGGATCCTTATCACTTGGAATTAGCTGGACTTGAGTTTTCAGTAAAACACTGAGTTTTGGGTAAAACAGTAATAGCCAGTTAAGGTCTATACAAAGGATTAGCCAATGCATTATTTTTAAATAATTCTGGAAACTTTAATCATATTTTTCCTGGGAGCTGAATTATTTTATCTGTACAGTAGTCATTTGTGTTGTTTGAAGCTCTACAAGTTCAGAGGTTAACACTGGAATGTTAAAGCTTTGTCTGTAGAAGCCAGGAGATGAGGCCTTATTTAAATCAAGAAACAATTACTTTTCTGACCGGAGTACTAGTTTGGCAATGGTCTTTGCTTCTTCCACTCGAGGTAAAACTTACAGCAGTTTCCACATATCTCCCATTTGCCCATTGTGGAGTGAATAGTATTTCCCAAGAAGCAGACTGTTGGGTAAGATCACCTCCTTCCCACCACCACCACCACCATTTTAAGAAGGAAATGGAGCTTCTCAGAGGCTGAGAAGCCTCACTAGTGAGGAGCAAGGAGAAAAAACAAACCCGGGTCTATTTGACGCCTTCAGCTCTCCTCTGGACCACACAACCTCCCTCCACTATGAGCTTACCCACCTTGTTCAGGGCTTTTACCTGAAACTAAGCACCGTGGGTGACACCTCTGGCATCAACATTATCACACTGTGTTACAGTTAATGACTTACTCTTCTCTTCTTTAATGTTTGTGCAGTCTGCTACACTGCCCCTGAGTGACGATGTCTTTTGTCTCAAAATACCCAGAATTTACCATAGGGCCTTGGCAAATTACAAATATAATAACAACTAACACTGATTAAGCAGTTACTTTGTGTCAGGACTTGACTTAGATGCTTTAAATGTATTACCTTAATTTCTCCTAAGCACTATTATTATCTTTGTGTTGCAGATGAGAAACCTCAGGCTCGGAGATGTTAAGCAACTTGTCCAAGAAAACACACCTAGTAAATAAAAGGGGCCAATGTCTGAGCATAGTACAGACAAATGAACTCCCTGCTGAATCATAAATGCGTAAAATGAGCTGCAACATTTATTGAATTCTTTTTTTTTAAGTTTATTTATTTGCAGGGCTCAGTCCTGAGAGCCTTGAGATCATGACCTGAGCCAAAATCAAGAATCATGCTTGCCCGAATGAGCCATCCTGGTGGCCCTGAATTCTTATTCTGTGCTAGGCATCTTTCTAAACTTTATATGAATAGTGACTTTTATTCTTTACAATTCTACAACTCTGTTACAGGGTGGGTGATTATTAGCCCATCCCCCCCCTTTCTGTTTTTTACAGAGAGGGAAATTGGGCAGAGTGACCTTTAATAACAGATTCAAAGATACAAAGCCTAGTAAGTGTTGGGACCGGGATTAGAACTGACTCCAGAACCAAGGTTTTATGAATGAATAATTATATTTAGAAACTGAGCTAATTACAACACAACTCAGTAGAGAATCACACACCTAAAAATGTTTTCATTTTTAAGAAGCAATAGAGAGTTGGGGAGAGAGAGGGATGCAAAACCTGAGAGATTATTGAATACTGAAAATGAATGAGGGCTAAAGGGGGAGAGGGAGGGGGAGGGGAGGTGGTGATGGAGGAGGGCACTTGTGGGGAAGAGCACTGGGTGTTGTATGGAAACCAATTTGACAATAAAATATTATGGGAAAAAAATAATCAATAAAAAAGCGTTGTCAGGAGCCTCCATTATGAAATTCTCCAAAACGACACCTGGTTCTCCCTAAGTGACAGTGAATATTTTGTCACAGCATTCCTTCTTGTAGCTTGTATATTTAAAACAAAATTAATTAAGATTTTGATTTGGCTCCTCTTGGGAGAAAGAGATTTGAAAGGTTTGAAACCAATTATCAAAAAAGAGAGCAGATCATCAAGAGGATAGCCTCTAGATATTTTCAAAATTCCCCCAGATAAACATGTTTATTCTAGATCCTTTACATTCCCCCTCAAAGCAAATACTCCGCAGCTCTAAGCTGCCCTCAAGGACCAGGAACCAGAAATAAATGGGAACAGTTAAATGAGGAGAGAAAACAACCAGCATCGTTATAAAAAAAATAACTTTGTATTTTCATATACAGTGCTGGGAAGGCAGTTCTCTGCTGCCCAACAGCTGTATAATGTTCAGCAAAAATTTGCCTCTCTGGATTTATGAGGTATAAAAAACAGCCATCATAAGTACTGAAATGATGAGACCAGTCCTGGAATCACCGTGTCAACATTTAGAAAGTGCAGTGGAAGGGAAATGAATGTGATTAAATTAGGGGTGGCAGAAGAGGTCGGCAGGCAGAGCAGAAGCGGCCATTTCCATAGGGAAACACTCACCAGAGGCGGGCTGCAGACGGCCAGTAGGGGGTGCCAGGGGCAGGCGGCCAGGGCAGGTAGAAGGAAGCAGGCCTCCAATACTCCGATGACTGCTGAAGACATATTCTCTTTCTAAGTCACCTGGATTCTTAATGATATCAAATCTGGCTACTTCAGTCCAGTCCCAGGATGACAGAGAATCTCCCGTAGTGCCCTGAGGCCCTCTGTGAAATGATAATAACTTCTATTAGTGAGCATTTCTTATCTGAAAAACACTCTTTATCTGTCCCCTTATTTAAACCTTAAAAAACTCTGTGAGTAGGTACCATTACCAACTTTGATCTACACGTGAACAAACCAAATCATGGAGAAATTAATTATCAATTAGGTCAAACAGGTAAAAAGGAAGAGCCCAGAATGCAGAGTTTATCACCCAGGATTCCATCTCCTTAACATACAATGCCAGAGTTCAGCAAACATCAGCCTGCTGGCCAAATAGACCCACTGCCTGTTATTTTAGTGGCCCAGGAGCAAAGAATAGTTTTTACAGTTTTAAATGTTGGATAAAAAATCAAAAGAATATTTTGTGACAGATGAAAATCACAAGAGATTCAAATTTCATTGTTCATAAACAAAGGTTTTTTTTTTAAATAGTTTGTTGTCAAATTGGTTTCCATAAGACACCCAGTGCTCTTCTCCATAAGTGCCCTCCTCCATCACCACCACCTCCTTTCCCCCCTCCTCCTCCCCCTTCAACCCTCAGTTCCTTTTCAGTATTCAATAGTTTCTCAGGTTTTGCAACCCTCTCTCTTCCAACTCTCTTTCCCCCTTCCCCTCCCCGTGGTCCTCCATTAATTAGGTTTCTCCTGTTAGACCTATGAGTGCAAACATATGGTCTCTGTCCTTCTCCACCTGACTTATTTCGCTTAGCATGACACCCTCGAGATCCACCCACTTTGCTACAAATGACCAGATTTCACTCTTTCTCATTGTTCATAAACAAAGTTTGATTGGAACACAGTCACATGTATTCATTTATATATTACCCATGACTGCTTTTCTGCTACAATGACAGACGTGAGCAGTTACAACAGAGGTGTGGTGGTCTGCAAAGCCAAAATGATTTATTCTCTGGCCTAGTAAAGAAAAAGTTTCCCACTCAAAAAAAAAAAAAGTTTCCTAGTGCTTGTCTATGTAATGCTGAGCAAAGACTGAGGAGAATTCTCCAGGTTCCCTGTACCCAAGTGATAATCTGTCCTTCTACTGCTGTCATGGCAAAACTTCCATTCCATCTATCCCCAACTATTTCATTCTCATATCATTGCTTCTGTGTGTGAATGCGACACAGTGTCAAAGTTCTGGCCTACCACCAATGGGTTAGCTTACGGTGTCTCGAAATTATGGCTAGAAGTATAAGCAGGAGTATCCCGGCAAAACTAGATAAGGGCCTTCTACAGAATGGAACCAGACATAAAACCCAGTTTCCAAAGGATAGTTATCGTGACTTTAGAAATACTGGGGCCAGTGTTCAAGTGGGTGGGGAAAGAAGCATTTAAAATCTCTTTTTAAACAGACTCAGACCTAGAAACGTAAAGAATAAACTGGTGGTTGCCAGAGAATAGAGGTGTGGGGAGATGGGCAAAATGGGTGAAGGGGAGTGGGAGATATAGGCTTCCCATCTGAGAATGAGTAAGTCACAGAGGTAAAAGCCCAGCACAGGGAATCTGGCCCATGGTAGTGTTACAGCGTGGTAGGATAGCAGGTGTAACAAGACTTGCGGTGAGCACAGCACAACGTGTAGAGTTGTTGAATCACTATGTTGTACACCTGGAACCAATGTCATATTGTGTGTCAACTCTACCCAAATAAAATAATAAAATAAAAATAAAAGCTCTTTTTAATTTGATTGCTCCCATCGAAGAATAGGTTAAACGGTTGCCTCTTCAGCTGAGCCAACCACTCAACTGCCTTCACTGTGGCTCGGTGATTCTCACCTACGAATAAGAAAATGCAAGTAAGCAGCTCTGGCTGAAGACATCTACGTGCCTGAACCACTAATCAAAGAGGAAGTGGCCAAGGTAATTGGGAGAGTAATGCTTCAGCTTCCCTGATCACTGGATTTCAAATATTTGAATAAATAAAATCCACAGTTAGTTTAAACATTAGTTTGATAAGAATTTCATCTGAATACTTCATGCCTGGCTTTTATCTCTCAGGAATCACTATAGCAACCGCACAGGAGTAGGATTTGGCATCTCTTTAACCACAATTAAGAGAGTAACCAATAAGAGAGATGAACTTACAACATAACAACCATAAAATATGTATCATTAGACCAGTAGAGCTCTGGTTTTCTCTTGCATTAATATGCATTCCATAAGAACAAAAGGCAAGGAGGTAAATAAAATGATTATCTCCAAACAGAAGTCCTTACCCTGTTTTCTCCAGGGGCTTATCTGCATATGTACAGTGTGTATAAAGGTCCCCATGAGCTTGATTCTTTGATATCATGTGGGTTTTTTGCTCTGTTCCTTTATGCAGCTCTTTGTCTCCACAGACTGTATAAGCCAATCGCATTAAGTCTATGATGCAGAAGAGCTTTGGGCCTTTTCCACACGAGAGGTAAGCTGACACAGGAGAGCCAAGTAGAGCTCCACTCTCTGCCGTCAGCAGAAGCCCAGCGCAGATTTACAGATGTGATGAAATTCCAGAGGCACAACCACAGGGCTTACCTTCCCCGGGCTTGGTTCAGAAGACAGTTTTGTCCAGCTTCCAAGGGGAAACTGACTTTTTCCCATTTTGATTCCTTTGAGATGATGGGGTAAGAGACGCCAGAGCGGGGCTCTCCGCTACCTGAATCGCAAGCATCTCTTCTCTTGGTTCTCAAGAATAGCCTAAAATACTCGCAAAATCAGACATTTAAAACCAGGACACATCAATTACTCCAACACACTTATAGTCCAGGAAACTGAGGCTCAGAGAACTGAAGCAAATTGCTGAGCGTCATCCAGCTGATTTATGGGATACTCACCCCTTTTATGGGATACTCAAGGCTTTCATTTCCATGACACATATCACCATGCCTCCTTGTTCTTCCAAGCATGGGCTGATTCTTTTTAAAGCTCCTTCGGAGCACCTGGGTGGCCCAGTCAGTTAAGAGTCCAACTTCAGCTTAGGTCACGATTTCATGGTTCCTGAGTTTCAGCCCTACATCCGACTCTGCATGACGGAGTTTAGCAACAGAGTTCAGTATAATAAGTAGTGGTCCAGTGTCTATAAAATTTTTTTCATGTTTATCTGAGAGAGAAAGAGAGAGAGAGAGAGAGGGAAAGAATTCCTTCCTTGAGATTCCTTCTCCTCTCTGCCCCTCCCCCGCATGCATCCCCCTTCCCTCTCAAAATAAATAAATAGACGTTTAAAAATGACACTGGAGGCTCCTGGGTGGCTCAGTCACTTAAGTGTTCCATTACACTTCAGGTCATGATCTCACAGCTTGTGGGTTCGAGCCTCATGTCGGGCTCTGACAACTCAGAGCCTGGAACCTCCTTCCGATTCTATGTCTCCTTCTCTCTCTGCCCCTTCCCTGCTCATTCTCTGCCTCCCCCACTCTCTTTCTCTCTCAGATAAATAAACATGAAAAAAATTTTTAAATTACACTGGATCACTACTGATTATACTGAACTCTGTTGCTAAAAGCTCATGTTGCTCGTTGAAGCATGTTTGTTAAAAGCACACATCTAGAATGAGGAGAAAATCTTCCCATGGCTCGTTGTGCCCTGGAGAGCTGGTGAACACTTGCCTTTATCTAATTGACACAAACAAGGAGAGTTTAAAGTTGCTGCCTGCAGCATCTCCCTTGAAAGGCAAACAATCAATCAACAGAAAGTGTTTTGATCTTTGATCTACACTAACCCCTTAGGTAAGCCAATCCGACCAGAATGTATTAAGGACAGGCATAATATTGTAGAAATTTTCTCTTTTTCAGCTGCATTAGTGTTCCGTTACACACACACAATGGAGCCGGGAGAATGCCACCATCTTGGCAAGGTTTGGCATCTCATCAGTTATCAGGATGTTTTAGAAAATACAAAATGTTTATCTCCAAAGACATTCTCACAGTAGTCAGGTGACAGACATGCTCCACCTTCTCACTCCTTTACTTTATTACACATGTTGTCTCAGCCTGAAATACCCCTTCCTCTTTCCCACTCTCAAGAATCATGGCAAGGCTTAGTTCTCCCCAGAGCTTTGTTAATCCTCAAGGCCAAGTTGGTGGCCACTCTCAGGTCCACCTAAAGAGCTCAGTGCACTTCTTCACATTCTATCATTGAACTTATCAGGTAATGTTGTAACTCAGACTTTGTATTTGCTTGTCTCTCACGTTGGACTGTAAACTACTTGAGAACCAGGGCCCTGTTTTATTTATCTTTGCCTCCTCACAACACTTGGAATAGGAGGTACACCATAAATGTTTATTTTCTGAAATAACATTTCATGGATGATTATACTAACTGAATGTTTATGGCCTGCACATTCTAGTAGTTCATCATTTTCTCTCTCTGAAAGCATGTCCTTGAAGACTTTAACATCTTTCTCTTTTGCATACTCTTACATTCTTCATTCATTCTTAAGTTGATTAAATCACAGGGCTAAAACTCAGAAGTAGCATGAACATTAACATGATTTTCAAGCCCGTGGAAGTTCTGCTAAGGCAGTGCCCCTACCTAGCTAGAGCAGCTGCGTGAAGGGAGTTGTGCATTTCTTCATCATAGTAGCTTTGAAACTCTTTTGACCCAGACCCACAGTAAGATGTAAATTTTATATTATAATCATAAGCCTCATAGCTTCCAGAGCCAGACTTCCAGGCCTAAACCCTGGCTCTGGAATATGTCAACTCTGTCCTTGTACAGCTTTTTAACCACTTGGTTTCCTCATCTGCAAAATGGATTTGAAGGCAGTAATAAAAGATGAAGAAGGACATTATATAACAATTACAAGGTTTCTACATCAGGAAGAGCTAACAATTACAAACATGTATGTGCCAAATTTGGGAGCACCCAAATACATAAAACAACTAATTGCAAACAGAAACAATCTCATCAATAAGAAGATCTATCTTCTAGGATTGTTTTGAGAATACATCAAGTTCTTACTATCATTATATATAAGTATTCTTATGTCAGTGTCAGCCATTATATTATTACTTATATGCATGAGAAATTTATGAAACAGTACTTACTATATTATCTGCAATCCAAACATTTTTCATGAAACTTTAAATTGATTTCAGAATCAACTATGGTGTTTCAACTGTGGTTTGAAAACGACAATGCTTAGCAATTTCAGCTTCTTGTTAAATATTCATTTGCTAGGGTTGAGTAAACACCAGTTGCTTTAGAAAATCCCATTCGAGTGGGGAACCTGGGTGGCTCAGTCAGTTGAGCGTCCAACTTCGGCTCAGGTCACGATCTCGTGGTTCGTGGGTTCGAGCCTTGCATTAGGCTTTGTACTGACCGCTAGCTCAGAGCCTGGAGCCTGTTTCACATTCTGTGTCTCTTTCTCTCTCTGCCTCTCCCCTGTTCATGCTCTGTCTCTCAAAAATAAATAAATGTAAAACTAAAAATTAAAAAAAAAGAAAATCCCGTTAGAACAGGTGCAGGGCCCATAAAGCTTTGGTCAGAAGGAGACAAGAATGGACACTCTAGCCTCCGTGGCTTATTTCAAAGAATTTTTTCAACAGTAACAGACCTACGCTATCCATTATTTTCATTGTTAAATAGATTCAGACCCTGTCTTTTTTTTCTGTCATTTCTCTGCAGTATAGGTAGCATTCCGCTCCTATAGCTGGCCCTGCCACTTTTTGGAACCAATAACCAGTTGTACCAGCGGGTACAACTTCAGGAGCCCACACTTCAAAAATCAGCAGTCTTTTTCTTCTACTTTAAGTATACCACCTGTTAGCATTTACTCAGTAGGCTCTGTGTGTGGGTAGACTTCTAATAATTTTAACTCATATTATTTCATGTAATCCTTAAAAAGAACACACGGCCCTGTGAAAGAGCTACCAGTGTTATCCCTAATTACAAAGAAAGGTATTGAAACACAGAAAAGGTAAAGGATTTGCCAAAGTCACTAAGACAGCAAGTGGAGTGGGACTGAAGACCAATCAGTCTGAGTCAAGAACCCTGGGCTTGGCATATGCAATAGGTTACGCCTTAGCAATAGGGCTCGATGCTCACGGTGGGCGAGTTGGGCACCGTGTGTTACGTGGAGTAGCATTCACTGTGGAACATCCTCAGAGAGAGACCGGGAACCTGCTGCTCTCCATCTGAGAATTTTCTATGCCTCAGACCTTCTGTATTCCTCAGCTTGTTGACCAGGGGCTATTTGTCCAACTCTTTTATTGCTTGTTTGTTTTTTGTTCTTTTTTCTCCTGGTCCTGCATCCTGTTGACCATCTCCCTGGTCTTTGAAATTACTCTATACCTTTTTTTACATGGAATTAGCCTCTCTTAACACTGTACATCTTTAAAAATGTGTACACACCTCCATTATAGCAGCTAACACACTGGAATATAATTGGCAGTTTATGTTAAGTCACTCCTGCCAGGCTGGGAGCGGCTCTGTGCTTTTCATATTTACATTTCTATCTATAGTGTCGGGCACAGAGCCCGTCAAACAGTTGGCACGTACTAAGTAAGCATTTAATAAGCCTGAATGGA
>NC_043714.1:50504574-50571835 GCF_006229205.1 Suricata suricatta
GCCCTTAACATCCATGGTTACTTTCTGCTTTGAATTTTTACACGAGCCATTATGAAGGTTTTTATGAAAACAAAATATGTAGGTGTGAATGAAAATGGTACAGTCATTTCAGAAAATATTTTGGCAATTTCTTAAATAATATAAACATATGCCAAATCTGTGTCCCAACAATCTCATTCCTTGGGAATTTAGTAACTCTTATCTAAGAAAACTGACAAAATATTTCCACAAACATTGTACTTGCATAGATGTTAATAAAAATTTTATTCATAATGACCCAAACCTAAAAGTAATCAAAATGTCCACCAGCAGGTAAATGTATAAACAAAATATGGTATCTCCATATATTCATACAATGAAATTTATGCATCACCTGGGTGGCTCACTTGGTTAAGCATCGGATTCTTGATGTCAGCTCAGGTCATGGATCTTATGGTTCGTGAGTTCGAGCCCTGCATCAGAATCTGTGCTGACAGTGCAGAGCCTGCCTGGGATTCTCCCTCACCTCTCTTTCTGCCCTTCCCATGCTGTCATCTATATAGATTAGAATAGATAAAATAAACTTAAAAGAGAACAAACTACTGATTTATGCAACAAAGGGATATTTATGAAAAACCTGCTGATTTAAAGAAGTCATTCACCAAAGAGTATGTACCATATAATTTCATTTACCCAAAACTCTTTGAAAGACAAATATAATCTTGACAGAGAAAGCTGAACAGCATTTACCGGAACACAGAATTGTTCAAGCGATACAGAACTGACTGGGGAGGATCATACGGAACGTTTTACAATGATGCAAGTTTTCTGTACCTTAATTGTGGTGGTATTTGTTAAAACTCACAAAACTCTACACTTAAAGTGAATTTGTTCTTTTTTATGTAAACTGTACCTCAATAAAATTTATTTTAAAAAATTATATATACACCTGTGGGAAGCAGCATTTTCTGTCTGCATTTGTGTGTATGACGTAATAAAGAAATAAGAACAAAGGAGGAAACAAAGGTTGAGTACTAAATTAATCGATCTAGTAGGCAAAAACAAATTATATTGGGAAGGCCTTATACAACTATTCATGTAAGGACATACGTCCAGACTTGAGATCCCTAGCAGCTGGAAAAAAGAATAAAATACGATCAGCTACAAGATGGAATTTCATAATAACTTAATTGCAGTACATTGTTGAATTATGTAAATATTTAAAAATAAATCTAGTGAACCATAAAGCATGCAGTGAATCAAGAGTAATCTCAAGCTCAGGAGTAGGAAATTGTGATTAAAATTCTTACTCTTAAATCTCCCACTTGGGTCAGGTTTCCAAGCGGCACTTCGAGGAAACTTCTAAATTGTGTTAACTCTTCCTAAACAGGCTTCACCTGACCAGGTTACAAATGCCACAGACCACAAAGAAGCTAGAGCTGTGTGTTTGTGTTTATACTTTTCACTTTTAGGTATTTTTAGGGTGAGTTCTACTGTGCTTCTTTTTTAATGTTTATTTTTGAGAGAGAGTGCTAGTGGGGTAGGGGCAGAGAGAGGACAGAGGGCCCAAAGCAGGCTCTGTGCGGACAGCAGAGAACCCAATGCGGGGCTTGAACCCACAAAGCACGAGATTGTGACCCGAGCTGAAGTCGAATGCTTAACCGACTGGGCTACCCAAGCACACCCACTGTGTTTTGTTTTTAAATCTAAGATTCATTTTCCCCCAAACCAGGACATTAGGTAATACAAAAGTATATGTGATAGAGAAACAGAAAGGAAGGGCAGTTTGCGCCCAAAAGACACATTTACCATACGACTTACTTTACCATGTAGGGTAAAAAGATACCGTGTCTTTTCCAATAGCACAAACGCAACTTCATAACCCCATTACATAAAGTATTTAATTTTGTTGATCAACAGCCAACCATCTTCCCTAGCTAATATTTACATTTCAGCAAAAATGGATTTTGACATTTGTCTGTAGTTTGCCAAATGCCTTCTCCCACTCCAGGCTCTAGGCTAAAGCCCATACCTGCACAGAGGACACTGGAGGACCCTTAGGTCAGCTTTTAGGTGACTTGGCATCAAATTCTGTTTGACTTTGTTTTCTAGTTCCAGAACCCGGACTGCCTATCTCCCTTCCAGTGACCAAGCCTTTACCTTGGTTTTGTGTCTGAGTCTTAACTTGATAGACTGCATACCATGTTCAGCACGTCTAAACCTAGAAACCTGCATAGTTCTGCAGTTTCTACCTGGGACCTGTGCCAGTGCTCTGTTGCCAAATTGTTCTGATGCTGTCACCTTTCTGAATCCCTGTAAATGCTTTGCATGCAGTTTATTTCATCCTCCCACAGCCTGGACCGCCAAGGACCACCAATCCTTCATTCCCAGACACCAGCATGTATTGCCATAGCTCAGTGAGTCTAGACCACTGTTGCCCTCACTATGCATAGGCTTCACTTTCTGTCTTATTAAATATGACTATCTAGGAGTGAGATGTAAGTAACCGCATTTTTTATTAATTTTTTTAATTTTTTATGTCTTTATTTTACTTTTGAGAGAGAGAGACCGAGAGTGAGCTAGGGAGGAACAGAGAGAGAAGGAGACACAGAATCGGAATCAGGCTCCAGGCTCCAAACTAACAGCACAGAGCCCAATGCAGGGCTCGAACCCATGGACCATGAGATCATGACCTGAGCCGAAGTCCGACACTTAACCAACTGAGACACCCGGGCGCCCTGTAACTGCATTTTTTATAAACCCTCCAGATAATTCTTGGAGCGCCTTTGGGTCAGTCGGTTAAGTGTCCCACTTTGGTTCAGGTCCTGATCTCATGGTTTGTGTGTTCAAGCCCCATGTCAGGCCCTGTGCTGACAGCTTAGAGCCTGGAGCCTGCTTCGGATTCTGTGTCTCCCTCTCCCTCTGTTCCTCTCCTGCTCACACTCTGTCTCTCTTTCTCTCAAAAATAAATTAAAACATTAAAAATAAATAAATAAATAGATAAATAAATAAACAAACCCTCCAGATGATTCTCAAAATCAGACAGGGAAGAGAAGGCTGAGAAAAGAGTGAAGAAAAGGAGGGTACTAAATTTAAGGGGGGTCCACAAAAACCATAATCAAGATATAACAGTAGTGTACTATTTTTTTTAAATCCATAATAAGCAAAAGGGCAAAATTTTAAGTAAAGGCTTGAAGACTGAGTTGAAAGGGAAAAATTCATAATATTTATCATGTCTTTATTTAAAATTTTGATATTTTATTCATCATAGACTTATTTGCATTTATGCTAATTTAAAAAATAGTCCATGGGAATATTGATTACATTATGTGCTGAGGTTTGGGGCGCCCCTGAAGTTTTGCACTCTCCTTATCCTGGTCAGGGTCCTCCAGACCACTGACCTAGTCGAATGGTCTACATTATCTCTGACCCTGGTGTCAGTTGACTGTAGTGAGCAGGTGAGAAATTGGGCTCACTTCGGAAAACTGGCACCTGGTCAGAGATGACGTAGAACTTCCCACTAGGTCAGTGGTATATACATGAAGAACAAGTCAGTTGCTTTTGTCCGGAGTCCCCATCTCTTTCTCAAGTCTTAGTCTGCTTCTAGGAAATACACATATACCCAAAAGATGTAGGAGGACTAAGCTAGTATGTATATTTTTGCTTTTATTAATATTTCAGTTAGACTTGTTAAATGTTTATTTATTTATTTTGAGAGAAAGGGGGGGGAGAGAGAGAAAGAGAGAGCGCGCGCGCACACGCATGAGTGGGGGAGGGGCAAAAAAAGAGGGAGAGAGAGAGAATCCAAAGCATCTGATAGTGCAGAGCCAGACCTCACAAACCATGAGATCATGACCTGAAATCAAGAGTGGTTCACTTTAAGGGGCACCTGGGTGGCTCAGATTATTAAGTGTCAACTTCAGCTCAGGTTATGATCTCACAGTTCATGGGTTCAAGCCCCATGTTGGGCTCTGTACTGACAGCTCAAAGCCTGGAGTCTGCTTTGGATTCTGTGTCTCCCTCTCTTCCTTCCCCTGCTCATGATCTGTCTCTCAAAGATAAATAAACGTTAAAAAAAAAAAGACAGTGGTACACGTTAGGGCACCTGGGTGGCTCAGTCAGTTAAAGATCTCATTTCTGCTCAGATCATGAACTCATGTTTGTGGGTTCAAGCCCTGCGTCGGGCTCTGTGCTGACAGCTCAGATCCTGTAGCTTATTTCTGATTCTGTATCTTTCTGTCTCTGTCTCCCTCCCCCACTCATTATGTTTCTCTTTGTCTCTCAAAGATAAATAAAATGCTAAAAAATTTTTAAAAAGAGTTGGACACTTAACCAACCAAGCCACCCAGACACCTCAATAGGTACATTTTTAAATTCTTACTAGGTGACTCTGATTCATCATTGCTCCCTACCTCTCCCATCAGAATCACTGAGCTAAGTCATATAGTACGGTGCTGTCCAGAATGTGGCCCACAGAACAGCAGCATCAGCATCACCTGGAAGTTTATAAGAAATGCTCAGTCCCATCCTTGAACTACTTAAACAGCAATTTGGGGATGGAACCAGGAATCTAGATTTTAATAGGCTCTCCAGGAGATTCAGATGCATGCTACAGTTAGAGAACTGCTGGCTGTCTAGTCATGTATCTATTAATTGGATTCATAACGACCAGTGGACAGCCACCTACCCCCTGGATAGCGAAGATCGAAGATCGCCTCCAGAGAAGAGGGTGGGGCTTGCCCTAATTCTTCTTGTGCGGAGGTAGGTCGGCCCCGCCAGTGTGATATCATGTTAGCCAATGTGTCCCAGGAACAAACACTCACCAAAAAGGAAAGCCAGATTCGGAGAGCAAGCTGTGTGAAACGAAATGCCAGGAGTGGGAAGCGGAAGTGCTAAATCTTTCCTGAAGCTCAAGAGGCCAAGCATGAGTCCAGACCAAAAAGAAAGCCCTGGCTAGGAGTCCAAGGACATTCTTACAAAGGAATCTGTGAAGCCTGATGCTCATTTTTATTGTTGCCGGCTGGCTGGCACATGGGTGAGAAGGTGTCACTAAAGGCATAAAGTCAGAGAAAATAGTCTGGGACTGAAACGGGCATGAGGAATGCGAGCAGTGTGTGGTTCTGCCGTCTACACGGCTTAGCCGGGCTTATCAGCCTTCTTTTCCAAACAGATGCCCCTGGACTATTTTCAAACTTCTCTCTAGTCAGAAGTACTCACAAGATAGAAAAGCCACAGTTGGTTTATAATTTAAGATACGATTGTGAGAAAAAAACCCACTCAAATATAAGGTTTATTTTCATTGAACCCAATTTTCATGCAGTTCTTTACACATAGGGAACATGTATTTGATATTATCTGACTGAGCTTTACAAATGAAAAGCCTAGCTTATGAAATCGCAGTTACTTTGAAACTTTGAAAATATAATTTTGCACAGAGCACGAAGTTGATTGAAAACAGACAGAACCACTTCACGGGATGATGAAGTCAGAAGTTTGGACCCTCCAGAGTTGAAGGAACAGAAGGTAAGCAGCAGAGCGGGTGGAGGGGGGAGAGGAGTGGGGGGGGATGGGGGAGGGGCTGAGGGGGCGGCAGGGAGGATGGTCTGAGGCAGAAAGAAGAGAGGGCTCCTCACAAGAAAACCTACCAGGTGACCATCACTGGTTGGCTCATTGCCACGCCACCTCCTCACAGCCCGAGCCAGATCATAAAATTGTCCTCCCCATCACTGCCACCTTCCAGCTGGACTTTATCCTATCGCCTTCTTCCACCGACCAAAAAGTACCTGTACTTCTCTTCAGGAATGTTCCCTGATGTTGCCTTTCCTCTGAAGCCCTCCTGGGCCCTTCAGCTCGGTTCACGCCCCTCACCCCCACGGATGCCTTCGCCTGCACTCAAAACTCTCTCCATGTAAGCTTTTACTGCGTATCTTCCTGTAACTGCTTGTAAGTCTGCTTTCTCCAAGCAGACCATGACCTATTTGAAGATAAAAACAAAATTTTACATTCTAAGGTGCCTGGTACACAGTAGGAGCATAACAGTTACGAACTAAAAAATGAATATAGACTCAGAATGACGACGTGGTGCAGAAACGCTGAAGAACGTGGTAAGATTTGGAGTCGAAGTGGGTTTGCCAGAGCAGATAGCGTTATAAATGAGCTCTCTCCTCATCTTTACTACCCAAGAGTAAGACTTGAAGTAAGGTCTTCCCAGGAGCCCTGAAAGCCAACTAAACTCCTGGGGAGGATGAAGGGGAAGATGTGCTATATGAATGATGACTTTTCAAAAGGTGTTTTGGGTTAGAGATGGTGGCGTTGGACCAGAGTAGGGAGGCAATGCCTTCTATTAAGAAAGCATTTTTTATTCCAGAATGTAAAAGGCTAAGCAAGAAAAGGTATGCTCAGGGTAATCCCTGTCCTCTAGTCCAGAAAGAGAGGCATGGAGGGCGTCTCCTATCCAGTCTGCTAAACAAATTGGGGGAGGAAATTATAACCCCAGCAGAAAGCCTACTCATGGTGAAGGAATGTGTATTTGGCTCGTACTCTAAGGAACTTGCATATGATAAAGAATCAAAACACAGATGGTTACAGAGATCAGGGATGTGGGATTAGTAAGTGAAGCGGGCATGTGTGACAGACAACAGGGAGGAAGTGCAGAGGAAGGATGTAGAAGAGGGCACATCCGGTATCAAGGACCCCCACAAACTACTGCCCACAAGCACTACTCAACTTCAGGTGATTATTTCTATTCAGGAATGTGGGCCCACATTGGCCAGATCTTTCTAATTTTTATGAGAGGTGGAAATTCAGGTTTAGTATACAATCTCCCAGTTTTGAAAAGTAGACAATAATCTAATTATTTTAAATCACACTTGAGCCTACATTGTACGAGCCAAACAATAAATGTCTCAAAGCTGAATCTGGGTCGTGGGTTATTAATTTGTAATATGATGATTTGAAAAGAAAAGGAGATTGTCAAAGAGCCCTCGGAGGTTCAGAGAGTGGAATTACTCAGTATGATCCAGAAGTTCACCTTCATCTTATTTGTACCCAGCATTGATCACCCCATGATTCTGTATACTCAGAATCTGTGCTTTCATTGACATCTAGAAAGAAGAACACCCAAACATCTTAAAACAGAGAATCAAACCATTTACATACAGGGTGTTTGGTTGAAGGCTGTTTTTCATTAATAAAGAAAGAGTGGACAAACGTTAACATTTCGTCTATTTGGTTGGTACCTATAGAAGACATGTTTTCTGAGCCTCTATTAAAAAAATGTAAGGATTTGCCTATGGGCTACTTTAGAGAAATAAAAATCAAGCTGAAGCACACTTCTCTAAAAAAGTGGGGGGGAGGAATCCTTGAAGTTTTGTTTCAGAGGTGTGGTAGCAGAGTGGCCCTGGCCTAGATTTCCACTGGATGTGTTTTCTACCTGAAAATAAATGAACACAAAACGTTGCTGGGTAGTACGTGTGGTTGGCATACCGGAAGTGGATGAATAGGGAGAAGGCACCCAGAGCAGTTAGAGATTCTAATAAGTTATGCAGAGCCAGAGTCGTAGAACAGACTTAACAGATCATATGTAGGTTTAAGTCAATATTTTTAGCTCAAAGAATTTTTTGAAAAATAATTTTTATAGGCCTCAGAAGATTGTAGCTGCAATAGTTTAAAATCAATTTTAACTCATTTTCCATTCATATAATATGAGAGGAGGGAGCCAATGTCACTGGTTCACTGGAAAAATAGTTTAAGGCTTTCCACAGTAGAGAAAGAAGTTGATTTCAGTTCAGACAGCTATTTCAAGCTTCAAGGGCTATGTCTGGAGGGAGAAGGATTTACTATCCCGGAAGTCCTATCACCCAGGGAGTGTAAACATATTTCAGGGTTGCCCAGGTGCTGGAATTCCTGCAGTACTTGGGCAAAAGAGGCTACAGTCCCAGCTGCTTCTGGCCCCCTTGCTTGTGATTTCAGCCTTCCAGACTGAGGACTGTGTCACCAGCACTCAGCACGTTTAAAAGGAAAAATCCTTCAAGGGGAGATTATGAATCAGTGAGGAGTGACTGGCCTGTGTGTGTGTGTGTGTGTGTGTGTGTGTGTGTGTGTGTGAGAGAGAGAGAGAGAGAGAGAGAGAGACAGAGAGAGACAGAGACAGAGAGAGACAGGGAGAGAGACAGAGGGAGGGAGGGGGGAGGGAGAGAGAGCATGTGTGCTCATTAGGGGCCGCTCTGTGATTTGACAGCCTCGCTGCCGCTGCTCCCGCCTCCCGCAGTGGCTGTGCGGTCTGACAGCAGTTGGAAAGGGCTGCGAGGGTTCAGAGGAACTGCGGGTCTGAAGACTGGGCGCTCTTAATCGGTCTCCCCGTGAACAAAGTAGACGAGACCTCCTGCACGATTAGAAACTTGGACTTATTACTGCTTCATCCACCTGGAAAAAGCAGGCAGCGCCACAGAAGAAAAGGTAAGAGAAGAAATTGGTGGCTACTGGGAAGGCAGGGCAGGGGCACAGGGAAATGTAGGCGCACGGACTTGCTATTTTGTAGCCAGGCAATCCCACCATGGGAGAGCCAAGGAGGCAAACGCTAAATTCCTACCAAGCTTCATCATTGAGCCTCTTGGCCATTTCCCCCTGGTACGTTTGTCTTCTTTACACATTTCCCAAGCACCTAAGAGGTCTCTCTGTATTTATTTTTTAGCTAGCAGGTATCATTCAGTTTTTCCTTTTGGGCAGTCTTTCAAAATAGGGAGCTTTCTCTGTTTCTCTTAGGTGCTTTTCACCCTTAAGAGGAAACAGGTGCCTCTTATTAAGCTGGTCAAAAACAGTTGCTCCGTCCTACACGAGAGTTACCTTAAAGGGAGTTTTCAGAAGTACATGTGAGCCCTGTTACTGTAGAAACACAGGAGGTGAAAGTAGAGGAAGAGAGAGCTACCTGTCAGTGACTAGCTCCGTTTGAAACAGTGACAGATTTGGACTATAACTCTTCACAGGGGGAGAGAAACCCTGAGATAAAGGCAGGACACCAGGAAGAGGATGTTTTGAGCCGTGTTTCAGAGAAACTTCAAGTCACTAGAGATGGAAAACGAGACAGTAAGTGAACTGAACCAAACGCAGCTTCAGCCCAGAGCAGTGGTGGCCCTAGAATACCAAGTGGTCACCATCTTCCTTGTGCTCATTATCTGTGGTTTGGGCATCGTGGGCAACATCATGGTGGTCCTGGTGGTCATGAGAACCAAGCACATGAGGACCCCCACGAACTGCTACCTGGTGAGCCTGGCAGTAGCCGATCTCATGGTCCTGGTGGCTGCGGGCCTCCCCAACGTAACAGACAGTCTCTATGGGTCCTGGGTCTACGGCTATGTGGGATGTCTCTGCATCACTTACCTCCAGTACCTGGGCATTAACGCCTCCTCTTGTTCCATCACAGCCTTTACCATTGAGAGGTACATAGCAATCTGCCACCCCATCAAAGCCCAGTTTCTCTGCACGTTTTCCAGAGCCAAAAAGATCATCATCTTTGTCTGGGCTTTCACGTCGATTTACTGTATGCTCTGGTTCTTCTTGCTGGATCTCAATATTAGCACCTACAAAGATGCTATTGTGGTGTCCTGTGGCTACAGGATCTCCAGGAATTACTACTCACCTATTTACCTAATAGACTTTGGTGTCTTTTACGTTATGCCGATGATACTGGCCACCGTCCTCTATGGATTCATAGCGAGGATCCTCTTCTTAAATCCCATCCCTTCAGATCCTAAAGAAAACTCTAAGACATCGAAAAATGATTCGACCCATCAGAACAAGAATATGAATTCAAAGACCTCTAATAGATGCTTCAACAGCACAGTGTCTTCAAGGAAGCAGGTAAGCAAACCAAAGCCTCTGAGCCCACAGAAGGAATGGGGGATAGAGTCCCTTGCGGGACGGGACCCACTCTGCCTTACTTAGCTGATGGCAAAACCAAAATACAGTCATGCAAATGTTTCACAGTATAAGCTTCTGCTTTACATATGAAATCCATCTCTGAAAATAGGTGGGGGAAAATGTGATAGCATATCAGCAGGTATCAATTTAGGTGCTATTAAGATAGAAGCAAATATAAACAGAAACTCTAAAAATCCACCTTTAAAATGTCTGTGACTCTCTGGGAAATGCTATCAAAATACACCATTTGTGGCTTCTGTGGGGAGCAGAAGAATTCTTTAAGAATTCTATTACATGACAAAGATTTGATAAGACAGTTTGAGAAAAGATGAGTCAAAGCAATAATTGGACAATTGCTCACTGAGACATAAATGAGAGGGGGTCATTTCCTGGACTTCCGAGTTTGAGTGGGGAAAGTTTCTGTCACCCTCTCCCCCAGCTCCCTGCAAAATGTCCCAGCATGCAGAGCCTGAAAATGCACTTTGCTCAGGAAATGTTCTGATAAAAAGGCTAACACCAAGCTCAATTTGTCACCAAAAAATGATTTATTTTTTTAAATGTCTGTTTTTCCTGGTAAGCATAACTAAAATTCCCTTTATGCTTTCAGATCACCAACTGTGGATGTGGTTATGATTGAATAGTGGTTTTATTAGTGGATGGAGTGCAACTTTGTCATAGTATAAAAGGCTTATAAACAATATAGGAATAAAATACTTTTATACCTTGTACACATTCAGCTATATTTACATATGAACTTAGCCTTTGGTTCCTTTTCCTTCTCTGCTAAACAGAATAAACACGTGGTAAACATTTATTCTCATAGCTGAAAAAGAAAACTTGAAATCAACAGTACTGGCTCTCTCTCGCTCTCTCTCTCTCTCTCTCTCTCTCTCTCTCTCTCTCTGTGTCTTTCTCCCACTCTCTCTCCCTGCAGGAAATGCAGTTCTTCCTGTGTGCATAGATAGAAACTGAGGAAGCATACTTTAAAAAGTACGCATATAAATTATACATGCTATTACTTCCTAAACTCTAGATTAGCTGAGATATGAAGAATTTTAATTGGACATATGAGCACACACTGAAATGAGCTACTAATAAATATCGGTGTTGTAGATATGCATGAAATACATAAGAAACTACAATTTAAAAAGAGTTAAATAATTAAATTATTATATTTATTTAAATATTTATTTTATTTATAATTATATTTATTATTATATTAATAATTAAATTATTTTAAATAATACTGTGAGATTTGACTTATAGAACTTTTATGATTGAAAATACTCCATCCTAGGCAGAGAAGACGTGGGAGCTGCCGGCTCTGAGATCCCTACTGCCTTGGGTCTAGCAATGCCAGCTCATGCCGGGCATGTCTGGCCATCCATTACCCAAAACTTGATTAAGGGAAATTTAGAGAGATCTGTTGACCAGCTGCCAAGACAAACATTAACAAATACAGTAAGAAAGTAAAGAATATGTGCATCTCAATTAGAGATCAAACATGGTTTAATGTCTACAGCGAAGAGGGTCAGCAAGTAAATTTGCTCATTAGACTCCAATTTATATTCTTGTTATAAATTCTAAAAAAAATGTTTGTACTAACATCCTTCTATTCAATTATAGTCATTAGTACCTATCAGCATTAATAATGTGCTTTAAACTGCTAATTATGTTACATGTTCACACTCGTATTTCAAAGCTGTTACAGATAGGTTCTATATAGAGGCTGGAGGTAGGAGAAAAAGTCAAAGATTTGGCCCCAAACAATCCTGGGCTTAAATGCCAAGTCTCTAATCAAACAGGAGAGTGACCTTGAATAAGCAGAACACTGTGAGCCTCAGTTTCCTCATTATAAAGTGAAGATAAATAGAGCATCCGGGCTTGGTATGAGGGTTCAATGGGACATCTTATGAAATGGAACGGTGATTAACACCCGACCATCAGTTAGCCTCCTTCTAGGTTTATAAGCTGTTGGCAACTGTAAGAGAGTTAAGGATTCCGTCTTTAGAATACCAGGTACAGTCACCATTGTGTATATGACACAGTAATCTCTCTAAGGATCTTTTGAATAATTAAAGCTTTGGGGAATGTATTCGGAGCATTTGGGTTTGTCTCTATAACATCACTGTCCAATAGCATTCAAGAGCGGTGGCACCAAATGTCCCAAAATGTGCAAGACAGGCCTGCAGGTTAAAGAAGCGCCCTGTCACAAACGCCAGTGATGCCCTCATTAAGAAACACAGGATGGCGTATAAATTGATAGAAGTGCATTTAAGTGACACGTCATGAAATTCAGTCTTGATTACAGATGCAATGGCAGTTCAGAGAAAAGAAAGGAAATTATGGGGCTAAAGGGATCAGAAAAGGCTTCATGGAAGAGGTGGCATTTGAAAAGGCTCTGGAATGGGGCGCCTGGGTAGCTCAGTCGGTTAAGCATCTGACTTCGGCTCAGGTCATGAACTTGTGGTTCATGAGTTCAAGCCCTGCCCATGTTGAGCTCCATGCTCACAGCTCAGAACCTGGAGCCTGCTTTGGATTTTGATTCTCCCTCTTTCTCTGCTGCACCCCTGTTTGTGTTCTCTCTCTCTGTCTCTCTCTCAAAAATAACATTAAATAAATAAATAAAACATTAAATAAATCAATA
Source organism: Suricata suricatta (assembly GCF_006229205.1). Classification (NCBI taxonomy): domain Eukaryota; kingdom Metazoa; phylum Chordata; class Mammalia; order Carnivora; family Herpestidae; genus Suricata; species Suricata suricatta. The sequence continues at coordinate 50,517,119 of NC_043714.1, forward strand.
AAACATTAAAAAATACTTAAAAAAATGAAAAGGCTCTGAAAAGATGGAGCTCATTTGGAAAGTTAAAGTCAAGAGGACAGGACCTGGCTGGGATGAGAATGTTATAGGTTTGGAGGAGACAAGGAAGGGCACACGGAGTGGGATTTTTGATGGTGTTGAGTGATTTGGTTGATTAAAATGAGTGACGTATTTGGGGGAGCAGTAAAAAGATTGTATTAATGGGAATGGGGGGGTGGAGGGGTTAAAAGACAGAGAAGGAGCTGTGGAGGACCCCAAGGATCAGGCAGAGCAAGGAGTTGTGGGTGATGAGCAGGAAACAGCAGTGAGTGACACAATTTGGGGGTGGTGATCAACGTGTGGATGAGACAGATTCAGGGGCAGGAGACCATTGGCAGAAAGGCCACTTGGAAATGGTGGGGAGTGATTCAGGCATGAGGCAGTAAGATTCTCTATCAGGAGAAAGTAAAGTAAGTGCGAACAAGAGATAGGTTTCAAAGAAAGAAAGGGTGAGGCGTGAACATAACGGACGCCCTGGGGGAGACAACACAGCACGTGGGCTCTGAGCCTAGAAGACGCAAGTGCCCGGATCACCGAGCGGGAGTGAGACGCAGGCAGGAGAGCCATTTTGTCCAAAATCAATGCACCTCTCGTTTGACCTTTTTCTCTCCTAAAATTGTTCTTTTCTTAAATCCTCAAAAAGCTCAAACCTCCACCCACTATAACCCAGGGTCTTTTATTTCAACATTTTCTCTGCCTCTTTTTTTCCTTTCAGGCAAGTTTAATTTAATTTTAATAAATACTCTGTCTGGGCCAGGTCTTTCTAACCAAGTTATTAAAGTAAAATGTGCATAGCCTAAGAGAACTCCATTTTAAAAAGGAAATAAAAGAGCATTTATATGTAAGGGACAAACGTGCATTTTTGTTTTCAATTTGTATCCCCCATGCAGAAAATCCAGATCAGATCTTTTTTTTCCTCCTATTAGAGATTTAAATACATTTTAGGAAACCGACTAAATATTTTGTAAATTCAGTGAAATAAATTACTCAAAATCAAGGCTTGGACCTGCGTAGAAAAAATATTTGTCTGATTGACTAAACCTTCTGCTTTATAATTGGTTGTTTTGATATTGAGGAGATAAGAAGTAAATGGTCCCGTTTGTCACATTTCAGCTCTATTCACACAGTGCCAATTCCCATGTGGAGCATGGTGTAGATCAAGTATCTCTATTACTGACTGTATCTTTCAAAAGAATTGATTGCATCCTTTGGAACTTTGAAGGCACTGAAACATCTTGGTAACAGACTATACTATGGATACATACATTCAATGCAAGTGTTTACTTTCCAAAGGGTGCACAGAGCATTGTATGGATCAGGCTACCAATTTTCTTTTGCATTCATTTGTTCTAATTAGTTCCTCTTTTCTCTGGTGGTAAAACTGTGGAACAGAGTCCAAATAGAAGCTCTGAGTTTATGGCAAATTTTTCATTATGGGTTTTCTTGGCCTAAAAAGAATCCTTTAAAATTCCAATCTTTGTTTCTATACATTTCTTACTAGCCTTCTACCTTACCAGAGAAACATTGCTAGCCCAAGAAACAAAAGCAGCTTTCCTTTTTAAAAAATAAATTTTTAATTTTTTTTTAAATTTATTTTTGAGAGACAAGAGAGAGAGACAGCAAACAGGGGAGGGTCAGAGAGAGAGGGAGACACAGAATCTGAAGCAGGCTCCAGGCTCTGAGCTAGCTGTCAGCACAGAGCCTAACGCGGGGCTCGAACCCACAAACCATGAGATCATGACCTGAGCTTAAGTTGGATGTTTAACTGATTGAGCCACCCAGGTACCCTACAGTTTTCCTTTTTAAAGTGACACATGCCTTTGGTTGTTTTTGCTATTGTTATTGCTGATGACAATACAAAAACAATTGTGCATTTTATGGAAAACACAGAAAACTGAGAATAAGAAAAAGGCATCTCTAACCCCACCTCTCCAAACCACAGTTTATTAGCATTTGCTTCTATTCTTTTTCTTATGTTTTCACTTGATCTTTTGTATATAATTACAGAAATATATATGTATATATAATTTACACTCTGCCCCTCTATAAAATGTTGACATTAATATTCTCAAGGAGAATAGCAGAGTAAAAGACAGTGGGTAAGACTGATTCAGTTTCTCTTAGCCTTGATTTTCTCATCTGTAACAAGGGAATAACAATTACTCATAGACTCCTTGTTCAAACCCAGTGACACGCAGGTGACAAAATTCATCTTTGCTCTCTGCCCACCTGTGCCTTCACACTGATCTCCAGCCCCTGGCACACTCCAGGGGTGAGAGGGGCTCCTGCAAAATAGAGAACTGAGATAAAGAAAGCGCTTAAATGTGTCTTTTCCCTTCTCCTCATGCCTCCCTCCAAGTCCTGCCTCCAGTGCTATTTACTTTTTTTAAAAGTGTTTCAAGCTTTTTTAAAGTTTATTCATGTTTTTAATTTTTTATTTCTTTTTAAAATTTATAATAGTTTATTGTCAAATTGGTTTCCTTTTTTTTTTTCCTTCCTGTTTTTTATTTAATTTTGAGAGACAGAGAGAGACAGCGTGAACAGGGGAGGGTCAGGAAGAGAGGGAGACACAGAATCTGAAACAGTCTCCAGGCTCTGAGCTAGCTGCCAGCACAGAGCCTGACATGGGGCTCGAACCCACAAACTGTGAGATCATGACCTGAGGTGAAGCTGGACGCTCAACCAACTGAGCCACCCAGGCGCCCCCAAATTGGTTTCCATATAACACCCAGTGCTTCTCCCCACAAGTGCCCTTCTCCATGACCATCACCCCCTTTCCCCTTCCCACTCCCCTTCAGTCCTCAGTTCATTTTCAGTATTCAATAGTCTCTCATGATTTGTGTCCCTCGCTCTCCCTAATTCTCTTTAGTTTATTTTTTTGAGAGAGAGACAGAGATAGTAGAGCAGGAGAGGGGCAGGGGGAGGGGGAGAGAGAGAACCCCAAGCAGGCTCTACATCATCAGCACAGAGCCCAATGTGGGGCTTGAACTCACAGAACCATGAGATCATGACCTGAGCTAAAACTGAGAGTCAGGCACCCTAATTGACTACTTACTTTTTAAGAAAAAACCTTGAACAAGGAAAATCCTTAAAGACCCTGGAGGGGCCATAAGGGAGTGAAAGGAGATATAATGGTATAATATCAGGCAGTAGGGCTGGTATTTGGAAGCATAGAATCCTTTAAAGTTGTCTAGGGAGCTTAATCAATGGCTAATCTTACCAGGCAAATTAATTATATTAAACTACTCAGCATTGGCCTAAATCTGAGGTTTCTCATGTTTTACTGTGACTGTTTTCACAGATCCTTTTTTTATTTCTAATTGTTTTATTTGCTTCATTTGTCCTGCCTCAACTCTATCCTTCCTAGAATAAAGGTCTCTAAGATGGGAGGAAAGTATGATTGTTGTCACTTGGCATACAGGTGTCTAAGTGAGCCATCTTATTTTTATTATCAGTGAATAGCTTTCCATTTTCCCATCCACATCCTGTGTAAGAAAAGATTCTGTACATACCCCGTAAACCAACTCAGTGAAAATCCCCTGCAGTTATGTGCTTTGTGTCCCTTGGTTAGATGAACATTGTTTATTCCTAGTTTTATACTTGCGGCTCCGTGCCATAATTTCACCAGTAGAGAAAAATAAATTTTCCAATATGCCTACAAAAAGGGAAAAACCTATACTCCTACAGCATTCTTAATTTGGCCAAACACACACACACACACACACACACACACACACCTTAAAATCAGCTAACCTTGATAATGACAAACTGTAAAGCTTTACAGAGCCCCCTGTGAATTCTTCAAATTGCGAGGAGATCTCCCAAGCTCCAGACAGAGGAAGGCTGGGCCAGCGCCATGTCGTTCGGCTCCTTTTTCTTTATGGGTGGGGGAAGGGAGAGAAATATAAAGCTAGAGCGAGGTCAACACCACACAAAACTGTGCAGGCAAGCACCTTATAATCAATATCTTCCTCAATTTAATGAAGCATCCACTCATAATCCAAGAAGCACCTAGCACTGTCCTAAGTGTGGAGGCTCCAGGGACATATAGAGATGACCTCTTCACCTTCAAGAAGCTCCTGGTGGCAATGCACACACACAACGCTGAGCAGCCCCTTGTGTTCTGATAGAGGACACAGCATCGGGAGAGGAGAGGTGAAATGGGGGAGAAAGGAGGCAGGCTTTCTGGAGTATGTGGCGTTGAGCTGAGTCTGTAAAGATGGGCAGAATGTGTAAAAACTATGCCAAGAAGACCAGGAGAGGAAGAAGAAGCAGAGCTTGACAGAAGACAGGCTGGGAAGTGGCTGGGCAGGTTCAGGGATAGAACGGTCTAGTGCTGATGTCATTGCAGTGGGTGACAAAGAGCAGTTGTCTGAGGAAGGTAGTCTGACCCTGTTGCACCTGACTCCTTTCTGGCCTCCACAACCCTGCCCTTTGTCATTCTCCCTGCTCTCGTCCGTGCTCACTTATGAGTCTCTGGCAAACACTTTATTGTTTTTTGGACATCATGTAAGTGCATCAAATCCAATATGTCTGAGACTAAACCCATTATTTTCTTCATAAACTCCTATCTTCCTCTTTCTTTCTTATTTGATAGTTCCAACCCAGAAATTCCGGAGTCCTTCTGAGATGCCCTCTGCCCTGTATACCCAAGTCTGAGTCATTCTAGCTCCTCTCTTATTTTATGTCCCCCACACATGCCACCACTGTCCTCACTCACCACTGCCCACCTGCTCTAATTCAGCACACACCTCAGCGGCCCCTCCGTCTCCAATTCCAATCTCCCCCAAATCATTCTATGCGCGTCTCTCACTAGGGCATTGCTCCAACACAGAGATATGTTATCCGAGTGATTTGTATGGCTCCCTGAGGCCTACAATTTAAATATCTTAGCATTAACAGATAAGATCCTGCCTCCTTCCTACATTTTCAGCTTATTCTCTTGTGGCTCTCCTAACTTATACTTTATGCTGTAGTGAGCCTGAATTATTTGTCGTTCTCTGAATTTGTTCTCTCAGCCAGAATGCCCTTCATCTGGTAAACTCCCAATTATCTTCTGATGCTCCCAGGTACCCCACCAAATCTTCCCTGAATTTCTCAGGCAGATTTATGTAACTAAATGCCTATCTATAACTATGTATGTTAGATGTCCTACCTATGTTTCTATAATACTTGGCATATACTGCTAGTTTAGCAATTCTTAGCATCATTATTTTTGGTCTGTCCACCTTCCACTGCCACTGACATCCTTAAGAGAAGGACCTTGTGTTCTCAGTGACCTCAGCACTGTGTGGACATAGAGCAGGCTTCCAGAAGTATGTATACATAGTCGTGCATTGCAGCCCCAAAAATGCAGGCTTTGGAAGAGTAGGTTGTTAGCATGTCTTCCCAGCTCTACATTCAGTGATGGCACGCTGTTGCTTACAATTGGCCATGGGTGTCATTTTTTAAACTACAGAAATCAGCAAATATGACAATTCAGTGTCTCCCTCTTTTTGTGGAGAGTTGGTTGGTAAATATTTGTGCAAAGTACATGCATACTTACTTTGGGGTTTGGTCAATTCCAGTAATATTTTGCTCCATGAAAAATTGTTGTGAATTTATGTTCTAGTTTTCTCTGATTTTAGTTGCAATTATCTTGCCTTTTAAAAAAATATTTTGTCGTATTTCATTTCACTTTAAGTAATCTCTACACTCAACATGGGGCTCGAACCCATAACCCCGAGACCAAGCGTCCCATGCTCCACTGACTTAGCCAGCCTGGCACCCCTATTGAATCCCTTTTTTATTCCAAACTAGCCACACTAGCAATTACCTGGTATGATGGTGACTGTGTGAGTAGATTTTATGAAGATTTCCCCTCCCAGACAGGACAGGCTAACTTAGAAATATGGCAGACTCAAATAATAATTTACCTTTTATACAAAATCCTGTTCGCTTTCTGATGAGATTTTAAAATCCCCTCTGTAATGAGAAAGCAGCACAGAACAGGATGGCCAGAGAGGCAGAGGGACCGCAACTCAGGGAAGGAAGATAATGTCAGCAGAGGTATAAAGATGAGAATAAATCTAAGTGTCCCTTTGTGACTAATTTTCCTAAAACAATTTGCACACATCATCTTCTTTCAAAAGGAATATCCCCAATCTCCTCTGAGTAGCTCTTAAACTCTCTAAAGTCTGACACTTTCATCATTGTTTTATCCATTATTTCTTCAATTCAATAAACATTTACTGAGTGCCAATTACATGCCAGGCATTGCTCTGGAAAAACAGTGGTAGTCAATATCTTAAGGAACTTTGAGTGAAGTATCAAAGATTGCCATTAAAACCAGTTGGAAAAATAGAAGGTCAGGCTGTACAGTGCGCAGCAGAGGCAACAGGGAGGGGTGAACGGGGTGCTTAAGGCTGGAAAGCAAGCCTCCCACAGAGTAAGTCACTTACACAGAACAAAGGAGAGCAGACTTACCTGTTTTTATTCCTTCCCCATCAATTCAGTCATCTCATACCAGATTCTCCCACACATGCTAGTCTCATTTATATTTTCAATCTTGCTCATGCAATTTTTTCCCACCTGTAATGCCTTCCCCACTCTTGATGCTTTCACACCTATCTTTGCATCTCACATTTCAACCTTGGGCTGCAGTTGGATCAAGAGGTCCATATATTGGGCATGTACTGGAAGGCAGGTGAGCGTGAGCTCTGAGTCAGAAACACATAGGGGCACCTGGGTGGCTCAGTCAGTTGAGCATCCGATTCTTGATTTCAGCTCAGGTCATGATCCCAGGGTCATGGTCAAGCCCCGCATTGGGCTCCACACCTGCTTGGGATTTTCTTTCTCTTCTTCTACCCCTCTCCTCCCTCATTCTCTCCCTCTAAAATAGGAAGGAAGGAAGAAAGGAAGGAAGGAAGGAAGGAAGGAAGGAAGGAAGGAAGGAAGGAAGGAAGGGGAACATAAGTCCCAGCTCTTTTACTTGGATAATTTATTTTATTTCTTGATACTTCAGTTTATTCATATGTAAAATAGGATACAAATGAAACCCACTCATAAGATTGCTACAAGGCAATGCCTAGTCCATAACAAATATTCAAATATTCAGTAATTCGCATTTATTGTATTTAAATTGAATGCTATATTTGAAATGTCACTTACTTCCTCCTTATTCATGACACAGCAAAAATGTAAACTGGTAATTCTTTCCTGAGGAAGATAAAGTTTAGAGGTTGTAATAGAGATAGATCTTCCAGGATCATCTCACAGCATATTAACAAGATCAAATTAGTAAAAACTTCCTGAGCTCCTACTATATGTCCAGAGAGAAGCATAAATGCAGTGCAAAACTCACACACCTAACAGAAGCTAAGTGTCACTGGCTTTTTACTATGTATTCTGTGCTGTTTTATTTGCACTAACTCATTAAATCCTCACAACAATCCCAGGAAGTAGTAATAATTATAAAAGAGGATGTGAAGGCATTGGGGGTGCTCAGTGTCCCGCTCTGGGTCACACAGCTGGTTGTGGCAAAGCCGGCATTGAACTCACACTCCTGCTCCAGAGCTGATAGAATATCAACCATAAGGGCAAGAGAAAAGCAAATAAAGGTAGGATTGGTCGAGGCTTAAGCTGGTAGGATAAAGGGGGTCCAGAGGGTTAAAGAGAAGGAGAGAAGAGAGGTCCTCCCACATAAGGAGGGAGAAGAGAAGGATGTGACGGTATTATCAGGAGGAGAAAAAGCCCAGAATTTAAAAATGCATGTTCTGTCTGAAGAACCCTGATGGCATTAGCTGGATGTGAGCCAAAGGTCCATGTTAAGGAGACATGGGAAATAAATGTGGAGGACACGCAGGCTGGGAATGGATCGATGAGACCGGAAACCCAGTGCAGCTTCCCCACCAGGACCTGGCTGGTGGCTCCGTGGTCTCTCCACTGTGCAACGCCACAGAGGAGCATGTACAAAGTGGCTGGGCCGCCCTTGGAGTTTCCATTCCGGCCTTGGTGACCTCTGTCTGTCCCTTTATGGGACTATTAGCAGTTCCTTCTTTTTGTGTTTTAAATGCCTATTTCAAAGCTCCCTGATCTCCTCATACCATTATACCCGCAACGTTTTCCACTGAAAGCTCTCCCACGGCTGACATCTCTCTAGCCTACTTCCTCCACCCCTGCATCTCATGCCCCTCTGCCCTGCAGACCAGAAGGCTGGCTCCTGCCTCGCCAGGCCCCTGCCTGGGCTTCTCAACCAGTCCCTGGGCCCTTAATCTCCCTCCTCCGGGTCATCCCCCAGAGTGCTGCTCAGATCCTCTAAAATGCACACTTGATAACATGCCTGCAATGGCTGGAATCGCCAATACCCTGGGTCTTACAGGCGTAAATGTAACATTATCGTGGCATACTGGGACATTTATGAGCTGCTGTCTACTGCCCCACACCCATCTTCAGTCCCCAGCACCCATTCCACGAGCAGTTTCCTAAACTGGCCCCGCTCTGTCATGCGTCCAAGCCAGCGAGCCAACTCTGAGCTGGAAGCGTTCTGCAGCCCCTTCTTGGACCTGGTGCCTCCGACCCACCCGCCATTGATCACTTCTCGGAGCAGGCTTTCCAGAGCCCTCTGGCAGCCAGCAGTCGAGGCTTTCCCTCCCCCCAGCAGCACTTTGTTCTCACATCTGTGCAGCACACTGTGTTGCTGTAATCATTTGTTCAGATGTCTCTGCCACCAGATCGTGTGTCCCACGGTGGCGGCAACATCATCCCGTTCGTTTCTGTGTCCGCAGTGCCTGTCGCGGTGCCTGGGGACATACTGATAAATGGCAGAACGAGTAAGGACTGGGAGTAAAGGATGAGGAGGAAGGAAGAGTCAGATATGACTCCGGCAGTTCTTTTCTGGAGCCCGCAAATGGTGGAATTGTTGAGAGAAACGTTGAGGGAGTGGTCTCAAAAGCACTGTCTGAAATCTTCACTGTCAGAGGAGGATCATTTTCGACTGTATTTAGGACTTGGAAAACTTTACACGGTGAGTGGAGTGGTCAGGACCAAATATGTGCCTTCAGAGATCATTAGAATAATGGAAAGAAGGTATAATTTGGGTTGAATCTAAAGAAAGCACAGAACAGACTGACAAAAACTGAGTTCCAGAGGAATCTGTGTAATTAGGAGGCTGAAGGCAGACTGGAGTTGTTGCTGGATACAAAGACCTATTTTTCCCTCTTGGGACATGGCCACAGGGCCAAAGACAGAGTTACGGTAGGTGCTTGTCTCCAGTTGGAAGGGAAAATAAAGAAAGCAGAATGAGCCAAGGAGAGACGGAAGTTTCTAAGAGTGAGTGGGTTTATCTAAATCTGGAAAGTCATGGCCTTGCCGGCAGCGTCCAACACAGCCCTTCATAGCCCCACGCAAGGTGCATGAGAACTTCAACTACCAATTACATTCGCTCTGAAAAGTAAACCCAAAATAGAGTGAATATTGCAAAACACCTGACAGCCCTGTTTAGTTGAAATAGAAATAGGAAAAAAAGTCATTTTGGAAAAGAAAGTCCTGCAGCCTTTCATAAGCAGTACTGGTGACTTGAGGCTGTCCCTCTAGGATCAATCGCCTGAGCAGGATTGTGTAGTGACTGCAAGGTATCGTTGCCTCTCCCTTCTGCACCGTCATCCTCTTGCTTTATCAGGATTTGTGGCTGCGGGAGAGCTCAGCATATTTTCTGCAGGCAGCAGCTCTGAGCTTAGAGAAGGCAGCACCCTCGTAAGAGTGAGAGAGAACAGAAGCAGGGTCAATGCAGAGCACCGGTGAATTTTTAAGGATTGTTTGTAAAGTCAAGTAACTGGAGCCTCCGGTCCGTGGAGGACTAACACCGTGCCATCTCGCTCTAGTAGGAGTTTGGCTTTGTGGTTGATTCGACTTGGTGAACCTGAAAGATTATGCATACAGAAAACGTGGGTGCGGGAGGGCAGGAGAAAAACCGTGCACTGATATATTTTCTGTTCTGCCAGGAAAGATGGGAATGGGCTCAGATTCAGGGTGGATTTACAGGAGAAATATTTAACCAGAAACTATAAAGTGCTAGCATGGATTTCCAGCCATTTTTCTATTAAATTAATTAAGGGAAATCAAATCAATACTCTGTATAAACCAACTGTGGTAACATCGGTGGAGATGTTATCCTTGTTAAATTATTACATCCCTCTAGTGTGTTATTATATGGAATGGGAAAAGAGTGGAAGTGAGGACAGATTTGCACCTACTCATCTGTGATTTAATTGAAAGCCTAGTATATCCCAGGCACTGTGTTAGGAGCTAGGATACAAACATGAACAGGTTACAGTTCCTGCCTACAAAAAGTTCACAGTCTAATAGGAAAACAGGAAAGTAGACTGATAAGCAAAGCCACAAAGGAATACATGTTATCATCAGAAAAAGCACAGAGTGGTGCTCTGTAGTTCTCCTGACCTAGATGGCTTAGGGGCAGATGGGCGCCAGGGAGGCTTTCCGGAAAAGAGGACTCTTAAGCTGCACCCTGTGAATTAATAGAAGTTTTGTGGGTGAAGAGGGAAAAAAGATGGTTTACACAGTGGGAACTATGCGGGGGGACGGCCGGGGGTCCAGAAAGAGCACCATCAGCCCAGAGGAGTGCACATGGCTCATTAAAACTGGGTGGCAAAGGATGAGTCTAATGAGACAGGAAGGGACCAGGAAACAAAATCTTTATCTAAGATGTTGAAAGATTTAGACAATATTCTAAGGGCTATGCAAAGTCATCAAAGGATTGTAAAGCGAGGCATAGTATCATCAGATTTGTGCTTGAGTAAGATTGCTGTCCTGATATAGGTGAAGGGTTGGCCCAAAGGCAAGGGCATTGGCTGGGAGAGGGCTGCAACAATATGGATGGTATAATCTGAATGATTCTACAAAGGCATCACATTATAAGGTAAATGGCCAGAAGAATAGAAGAAATTAGATACATTTACAATCTAATCAATAGATGGGGTGTGAGTAGATATGCAGAAAGTGGGACAGAAGGAATCAAAGATAAGTCACTTGAATTGAGAAAGTAGTGTAATAGTTGACAGTCTGCATTCTGGAGACTTGTGTCCTACAGCAGAGCCGGGCTTGGCCACTGACTATGTGATGTGAGCAAGTTAATTTGACTTACTTTGCACATCCTGTAAAAAGGACACTAATAATGGATCTATCTCTCAAGGTAATTATTAGGATTGAGTGCAGAAATCCATATAAAGTACTATGCATGGTGCCTGGAACATGGAAATGATAAATGCTAGGTACTGTTATTATTAATTGGATAGTGTAATTTTCCTAAATGAGGACAATTAGTGGAGACACACATTTCAGGGCAGTGAGCATATTAAGTTCAGCTTTGCTCATGTTGCATTTCAAGTAGCTAGAGAACACAAGGGTGCCGTGTGAAGTGTAGATTTGGAGCTCAGAAGAAACACCTGGCCTGGAGACACAGATTTGGGGCAGTGTCCAGATGGTTTGTTGGGGACTCTGGGGTAGGCATGATTATTGGGGAAACTTTGTGGAATAGAAAAGAAACCCTGGAGAGGTTAGAACTCTGGGGAGAAGGGGATGAAGGAGCCTATAAAGTAAGCAGAAGGACTTTCCAGAGAGGGAGGAGGAAAGCCAGGAGAAAGTAGAGTCACAACAGCCAAAGGAGACTTTCCACAGAGGTCAATAGGAAGAGGTAAAGATAAGAACTGAAAAAGCCCCCCAAACAGGCATTGGTCACCTTTGCAAATACAATTCTCATGAAGTGTTAGAGGAACTAAATTAGATTTCATGAAGTTGTGAATGAACCGATGAGGGGAAAACCAGACAGAGAGTGTGAGTAGATGACTGTTTTAACAAATTTGATTAGAAGAGAGAAGTGGGGGTGTGCATAGTGAAGACAGGGAGAAAAAAGACAGGGTATTTTTGTTTGTTTTATTTTGTTTACTGCTTAATACAGGAGGAACCTTAAGGCTTTATATCCTGATGGGAAAGAGCTAGCAGAGTGGGAGGAATTATTGCAGACACAGGAGCCAGACTCACAGTTGACGGAGCCCGGTCCCTGAGGAATTGTGAAGGAATGTCAGAAAGAGCAAAAGGCAAAACAATCACCTTGGGGAGGGAAAAGGGACTTCTATCCTTTCCTGGCAGCAGGGACTGAGTCTAATTCACTGATCCATTTGCGGCATCTTGGACAGTGTCTGGCACATACAAGTGTCAATGAATGTCAACTAATGGATAAATGAGTCAATTAAAGAAGGAATATGAATGATACAGGAAGAGAGATAAGAATGATCATGGCCGCAGATTATTTTTAGGTTATCGGACAGGAGGTGGTGGTTAGTTCTCACAAGCTGGTCTTTCTTTCTCAATGAAACCAAGTGGAAAATCATGCCCTGAGCATGAGGAGGCAGTGGCGGAGGGTGGATGTCCACAGTGGGGAGTGGGCGAGGCAGAGGACAGGTGGAATGATAACAGGATTAAGTTCCCTTCATGGTTAGAAACAAGGCACTAGCGTGATAGTAAATTACAGGCACTCTGAATTTTTTGGTGACCTCGAACACTTTGCAATGGGCCGGTTTTGGGGCTCAATCCCAGTAAACATCGCAAGCAAATTAGGAAAATCCATCCCTATGTTCGGGCAACCAAAAAGCACTAATCCTTAAGGTCTTTACACGTGTGGTGCCATATTTAGATGAGCCATTTCATTGCCTTCAAGGTTGCTTCCTTTTCTGTTGCAAAGAAGGGCACACCCACAGCTAGTACAATTTACATTCAGCACTTCATTCCCTTTTGTTGAGGCAAGGATCTTATGACAAAGGGTGTAACTAGATAAGATTTGATGCATTTCCAAGGGCAGAGATTTCTACATTTGCCAAAAAGTTCCATCTGAAGTCCTGCTCCAAATCGGTAGAAGCTGGGGCCTCAGAAATCCCCCTACTCAAAAATATTGTGAACAGGACAATCCTGAGCCGGGTCTCCTTTATCAGACCCTCAGCTGATGTGTCTGACATTCACAGTCTTTTTCCTTCCCCAGGTCATCAAACATCCTGGCTCTTTCCAATTTATCATTGAAGGATGCTGGAAACATACTTAAAAGCAATTAGCCTTTTGACGAAAGTAACACACCTCCATTCTGCAGACAGTTCTTGACTTTACTTTGCTCCTGACTTTGTCTCATAGAAAGAGGATATTATGAAGTGCAAACACTCTTAATAAACAGGGATTGGCAGGATCAAGGGTGCTTGACCCCTCTCGTTCTTATGCAAGCATACTGCATTCTTGTGCCTCACCAATACCCTTGAGAGATACTAAAGGCAAAAGGCAGAGACATTCCATATAATAACCTTCTCTTTATCAGTGCACCAGACCCCACACGGTGTTTGGGTGCTCCGGGGCAGCTCTCCCAATGCAAGGGGTCTGTGCCAGCCTCTCAGAATCCAGTGCAGACCCAAACTTCAGACACGTGGAAAACTCCATTATGGACGATGGCTTTTAAGCTAATGAATAGTTCCTGTTGCTGGCTCCTTGCCAACTCTACTCGTTTCCTCAGAATAATTAATTAAAAATGGTTATTAAATCACATCAGGCTCATCGTACCCATCCTAAACATGCTTTGATATAGACAATTATCCCTGTGTATACCACAGGTAGAAAATGTAGTCTTGAATTTACTTTTTTAATGATGAAGACTGAGGTAGTGAAAGAAAGCCCATGCCCCTATTATGCCCAGTTAGTCAAAAGACAGAAAAGTCTGGGCTGTGACAGTATGAATTATCTTCTCAAATAATTTTTAATGGTCATTAAGAAGTTCTTGGCTCCCTCTCTCTCTGCCCTTCCCCTGCTTGCTCTCTCTCTCTAAAAATTAAATAAATGTTAAAAAAACTAAGAAAAGAAGTTCTTAGTAGCACTAAAGGAAGGTACTCTCATTTTGACAAACTGATACCTAAATGTAAGCCCACTTTAAGGCAGTCCTGCTGTCTTTCAGAAAGAGTTAGAGTAAAGCTATTCTAATTAGAGTTTCATTTATCCGGCTTCAGCTAAACTGACCCAATAAGATCTCACTATTAAGGATAGAGTCAAGTTCTTTAGTTATATTCTGAGGAATATAAAGAATTATTTCAAAAACAGTAATTTGTCATAAAGCTGATTTGAAATATGATAATTAGCAATGATAAAATTGACAAAATCATTTTTCCCTAAAGAGCAATAGAAATGTCTTCACTCAGAAGCAAAACACTTAGGGTGGCTGGGTGGCTCAGTAGGTTAAACATCCTACTCTTGGTTTTAGCTCAGGTCATGATCTCACAGTTCATGAGATCGAGCCCCACAGCAGGTTCTGTATTGACAGCATGGAACCTGCTTGGGGTTCTCTCTCTCTCCCTCTTACCACCCCTACCCTGCTCATGTGCTCTCTCTCGATCTCAAATACATAAAAACTTTTTTTAAAAAGGCAGTAAAACATCTTGGTAAGCTGTTAGCTAATCATGCTAGGGAAACGCTGTGCACAAAAGCCCCTGAGTCAGAAGTGATTCATCCCTCGTGTACTAACTAGCCTGTATTTCATACACATGCCATGTATGGTCATCAGAAAGATTTGATCATATTACACCTTGGTGATGTATTGTACATTGGTTGTCAGCTTTTATTTTACTCCCAAACCCCCGAGGAGCAGCACACATCCCCCTCAGTCCAGAAGCACATCCCAACTCAATCTGTAAAGGGACGCAATGTTGCCAACTCCCCAGGATCATGGAGAGTTTTGAAACTTTGCCCCAAGTGATCCTCCAAACCTCCCCGCGAGTCTCTGTTTCAGTATTCTAGCTGAGATTCCTCAGTTAATATAGGCACCAGGCTGCTTCTTGCCAGTGGAACCCAGAAAATAGCGTGTCCCACATGCAGGGTGGCAGTCACTTATCCACCTTTCAGATGGCTGGGATTCCTGGGCGCATTCCACGTGCTAGGTATGCTGCGCAGGGGTTTTTGCACATCATCACATTTGTACCCATAGCACAGATATAATTTATCATTTCAGTTTTAAGGGTGAGGAGTCCGAGATCTAACAACCTTAACGTCAAGGTCCTCCAATCAGGAAATGGAAGACAGGGAGGGGTACTTTGGATGGCTCAGTCCGCAAAACATCTAACACTTGATTTCTGCTCAGGTTATGATCTCACGGTTCGTGAGATCCAGCCTTGTGAACTCTTAGAGCTGACGGCGTGGTGCCTGCTGGGGATTTCTCTCTCCCTCTCTCTCTGTCCCTCCTCCCTGTGTGCATACTCTCTGTCTCTCTCTCCCTTTCTCTCTTTTTCTCAAAATCAATAAATTAACTTTTTTTTTTAAATAGAAGAACAGGAATCTAATCCTGGCATCTGATCTAAAGCTTCTGACAGTAACATTCACTCTACTTCCTCACACACTTGCCCACAGTACTAGTGTCTCAGAGATGAGGTACAAATCTGAGGCCATACCTGCCTAAGAAAAAGAGAATTTCTTATAAATGTGACAATTACATTGATTCATTATTCCATAAAATGTACTGAACTCCATCTTGAGTGTTCCTGGCACTGTTTCAGAATTTAGGAACACAAGAGTGAACAAAGAAGAGAAAAATCCTTGTCCGGTGGAGCTTCCATTCTAAAGAGGAGCAAAGAAACAAAATGAATACATTGTATATAAACATATACACATAGTATGTCAGATGTTGGAGAAAACTAAGCATATGAGGGTGATACGAAATGCTGAAATAAGAGTGAGACAATTTTAAATTGGGTAGTGAGCAATTTAAAATTCATAGCCCATCATCAGAGCACAGTGTAGTTTTGATTCCATATGCAACACTAGCCAACGTCCTTTATAAATCAATGCCCGAAACAACAGGACTTTTCCCACTAGGTAAACGTTACACCAGGCTGGCCTACATACATCATTTAGCTTTTATGCACAGGAAGTATAGCTGTGATACTATTCAATTATCTTTCATAAACTTTTATAACACTTACTCTGAAGCAAAGCCATTCTTCATTCTAATTCAGATCCAAAACATTTTCCAATGGCGGGAATAGAGGCCTCTGGGTGGGTCAGAGATTGAGAGAAGTTTGCAATCAGTGTGACTTTACCTGTATACAGTGCTTGTTCTCTTCTTTTTTGTAAGAGAAAATATGACAATGTCACTCATATTTCCACCTGAGGAGTAAGAAGCAGTTGCCTTTTTAGGGACAGACAGAACAAGGGACTTCCATCTCTTCAACAGCACCCAGCGTGGGGAAGCACAGAGAGGGGCAAACTGTATACATCCAATCCCAGCTTTGCCTCCTGTAAGTGAATGCGAGTCCCCACATTTGTAAAATGGAGGTTAGCAGCAGCTCACGATGCTATTGTCGAGATTAAATGAGCTGATATGTAAATGAAACACTTAGAACAGGGTCTGATGCGCAGTAAGTAATGAGTGATTTTTATTGTTAGTTTCAAAATGAGCTTTGCTTTTCCAGCTTTTACCATGCTCCAAACACTATAGAAGCACTGGATAAACATGATCTAGTTTATTCACCCTGGGAAACAGGTAAAATGTCTTTCACCATTTTTACTGAAGAGAAAACTAGAACTCAGAAATAGAAAGGGGTCCGAAGTCCAGCAGCCGGTCACTGCAGAAGCCAGGATCCCGGCACAAAGTGGCTGCTGTGCATGAGGGGTATCTGACATGGGGAGATTAGGAGAGTCTGACATGAGATCCCAGGGGCTGGCTTACTCTGGGCCCGCGGGGTCCACCACCTTCAGTCTGGAAGTGCC
Source organism: Suricata suricatta (assembly GCF_006229205.1). Lineage (NCBI taxonomy): Eukaryota > Metazoa > Chordata > Mammalia > Carnivora > Herpestidae > Suricata > Suricata suricatta. The sequence goes on from NC_043714.1 coordinate 50,533,958, forward strand.
CCAGCTCCAAGCAGTGCCTGAACTCATCATTCCTAAGAGCACACATCCCTTGGGAAAGCAGATTCCGGGATTATTGAAAGTACTGTATCAGCATGATATTTTGTAGGTCAGTTTTTAGAGTGGTCATGCTCATGATGCTTCTGCCATAAGAAAAATCAAATTTTATTTTACTTTTCTGAAATTTATCTTTGAGAGACAGAGACAGTGAAAGCAGCGGAGGGTCAGAGAGAGAGGGAAATACAGAATCTGAAGCAAGCTCCAGGCTCAGAGCTAGCTGTCAGCACAGAGCCTGACATGGGGCTCGAACCCACAAACTGTGAGATCAAGACCTGAGCTGAAGCTGGCTGCTTAACCGACTGAGCTACCCAGGCACCCCAAGAAATCAAATTTTAAAACAGCTTTTGTCCAAAGTTGAGAGCCAGCATTATTTGGTCTGTATTTCTCATAGGAGCTTTGATAATTAGATGAATAATTTGAAAAAAATTAGCCATAAATCATAACAGTGAGTTGAAATTGGTTATATGCCTTTTGTTAGTTTATTGAAAGTTTTTGACTATTCCATTGGTTGGCAAACTACAGCCATGGGCCAAACCCAGGTCAACTGCTTGGTTTTTTTTTTTTTTAATCTTTTAATGTTTTATTTATTTTTGAGAGAGAGAGAGAGAGAGAGAGAGAGAGCAAGCAAGCATGAGCAGGGGAGGGTCAGAGAAAGAGGGAGACACAGAATCCGAAGCAGGCTCCAGGCTCTGAGCTGTCAGCACAGAGCCTGATGTGGGACTCAAACCCACAAACCACAAGATCATGACCTGAGCCAAAGTCGGATGCTTAACAGACTGAGCCACCCAGGTGCCCCTTGTGTTTCTAAATAAAGTTCACAGCCATGCCTATTCATCCATGTGTTCATGGCCACTCTGACATTCCAGCAGCAGAGCTGAATAGTTATGACAGGGACTGTAGGGCCCATGACGTCCAACATACTTACTGTCTGGCACCTTACAGTAGGTTTGCTGGTCCTTGAACTATTCCTATTTAAAAGTTTATTTATAGGGCACCTGGGTAGCTCAGTCGGTTAAGTGTCCGACTTCGGCTCATGTCACAGTCTCACCATTCATGAGTTCGAGCATGCATTGGGGTCGCTGCTGTCAGCACAGAGCCTGCTTGGGATCCTCTGACTCCCTCTTTCTCTCTGCCCCTCCCCTGCATGTGTGCTCTCTCTCTCTCTCTCTCACACACACACACACAAATAAATAGATATTTAACAAACAAACAAGTGAACACATAAATAGAAATAAAAGTTTGTGAAAATATTATATACTTAGTATGGTACATAAGAGGTGCTCAAGAAATAAATCATAAATATTAAACAAATACTAGGAAAACAAGAAAGTTCAAGCTTATCACAGACAATCTAAGTTAGCAGCTAGTGGAGCCCCTGATATCATCTTGTCTCTATATCCCCCAACGAAAATTCTTTGCTCATTATGTGGAGGAATCCTTGATTGCGATGGGCTCTAAAAATACAAATCTTGAGGCACCTGGGTGACTCAGTTGGTTAAGCTTCCGCTCAGGTCATGATCTCATGGTTCGTGGGTTCCAGCGCTGCTTTGGGCTCTGTGCTGACACACATTTATTTACTATTTTTAAGAGACGGAGAAAGAGCAGGGGAGGGGCAGAGAGAGAGGGAGACACAGAATCCAAAACAGGCTCCAGGCCCCAAGCTGTCAGCACAGAGCCCAGTGCGGGGCTTAAACTCACAGACCACAAGATCATGACCGAGCTGAAGTCAGACACTTAACCAACTGAGTCACCAGACTTCATGTTGCTCCCCGCATGCAGGTAGGGCAGGGATCCTGAAGGAGATATCATTCTAAGGATGAAAAAGAGACAAGAAACAAATAAATGAAGCAACGGGGTCCTCCCAGAATGGGACAGTTAGCACACATGAACTAAACAGAGAGATACACAGGAAAGCAACCTAGACAAAAGTTAGTACCTGCCACTCTCTCTAGAAAGTTAATGTTCTTTTCTCTGGATCTCTTTCTCTTCATCTATAAAATGAAGAGAATGCCTACTTCATAAATACTGTAGAGATTATATAATTCAATAAGGCCCCTGGTGTTATGTTTCAGATCTACTGAGTACAATAGGAATTATTATTGTTGTTGTCGTCGTCAGAGTCTTCTCTGCCATTTAGTTAAATTTTCCGCATTTTCCCAGAGATGGTTAAAATTGTCTGTTGTTTATTAAAGACCATACTCTCTACAGGTACTTTACCTAAATTACTTCATGTATCCTTTTCACTTACTCCTATTTCACAGATGAGTATACTGAGGCTCACAGGCATGAGATATGTTGCCCAATTTTATATAGCTAGAAAGAGGCAGAACTAGAATTAGAATCCAGCCTTTTCCTTCAACCACTATTCTAATACAACCTGGACCAGACCACTGACAAGAAACTAATGATAATCTGTGGTAAAAGCTTGGGCATCATTGCTTAGGCCCAGCCTACTGTGGTTTGCATCGTATGCCTTGTAGACTCAAGTAGGTTTTTAATCAAAATGATAAAAGCAGCGAAATGCAAAATAGCTCTACTCAATCTGTTAGGCTAACAAGGAATGATAAAGTTAGCACACCTTACCAAGGATGCACATTTCAAGACAGGATAAGGAATATAACAGCACCGCATATTAGAAAGGTCTAGTATGTTTCAATGTGCTTTCACCTGCTCCTTGCAATTAATTTCCAACCATGGTATTTTCATATATGAACTGCAGGCGTCGAGGCGCAGCAAGCTTTGAGTGGTAACAATTGGTAAAGCTGACATTTCAGACTACATCTTCTGATCCTGAGTCCCATGGTTAGCCCACCAGAGAGCTAAAAATTAGGGAGAGGTGCTGAATTTATGGCTTGCTGAAGAAAAGAAATATATTTTCCCCATTTGGCTGTTTCTGTAAGTTCTTTTGGGACAGCTAGAACATTAGCCCTGCCACTCCAGACAGGCCCAAGCATGCTACAGGCGGTCTCTCGAAAGAGACACAGGTAGAGAAGAACGTGGCTGCCTTCCGGGTGCTCTCAGCCCCACGAGGAGGTGCTTTGTCCAAGATCTTTAGAAGCAAGACAACTAAATGCCCACTAAAACTTTGGCAGCCCTGAGAGCTTTACTTCTACTTAGAGTTTACTTCTCTCCCCTCCTCCATCATGCACATTTTACATTTTAAAATATTCTCATTGATTTCCCATCTGCTGCTGGGTGAGCTGGGGGATTGTGTGTCTGTGTCACTGTCTGGGGTGTCAACCCTCACCAGGCTGTGTGGCCAGGAAAACACAGAGGAGAGACGAGATTGGTAAAGGTCTCCCTCAGAAAGGATCCATACCCTTGTAGAAGCATTCGAGCCGGCAACTGGACTCCCAGCTCAGAGCCAGCCAAGATGCCTCATTCGAATTTCCAAGGTCTGGGGGCGCCTGGGGGGCTCAGTTGGTTGAACGTCCGACTTCGGCTCAGGTCATGATCTCACAGTCCGTGGGTTTGAGCCCTGCATCAGGCTCTGCGCTGACAGCTCAGAGCCTGGAGTTTGCTTCAGATTCTGTGTCTCCCTCTCTCTGCCCCTCCCCCGCTTGCTCTCTGTCTGTCTCTCAAAACAAAATAAAGACATTAAAAAAATTAAAAAAAAAAAAAAGAATTTCCAAGGTCTGGCTCCAAAGACAAAAATGACCAGGAGAACTAAACAAAAGCAGAAGTAAGAAAACCGAAGCCAGGCGGTAGGACAGGCTTTCCACAAGCTTAGCCATTCATCAATAATTTACCTGGAAGTTCTAGAACATTTACATTTAGAAAAAGCTAAGTAGCACACTCGACCCACAGCAGATACACTGTAGCGTTGTTCCAGTATGGCTCATGCTGAAAGAGTTTAGAGTGACATTTTACTTTCTAAATTGAGGTGTTATTATAATTTGAATCTCAGTTCTGCTGGCTGAGTTTTTCCCTCCCCGGCATGTTTCTGAACATCGGTGCCTTGTGAACAAGGAAACATACAAGCATTAGGAGGGGAGCCAGCCTTCCATCACTGCTAATTATCAGACTGTAACTAATCCTGAAATCTCCACATTATAGTAGTTGCTAGTGTTGCAGGATATTTTACAGCAAATCCTTAAGACTAGCTGCAAATGTTGCCTAGCCCTGGGCCGTTTTCCACTATTAACGGAAGAGCCCCTAAAACGAAACATTAAAAAAAACACGCTCCCTCAGAACTTGGTGGCACAGAGGAAGTAGAATCTCTGCTAGGGGCAGAGGCATAAACCCTTGGGTTCAGCTAAGAATTCATTTTCCATTCTCCCTGCATTCTCTTACAGCCTTAACCACTTCCCAACTCTCAACCCAGGATTTGTTTTTTGGTTTTGCAAACCTTAAAAAAAATTTCCTCAAATCCAAGGTATTAAAGAGAATAAGGAGACTTGCAGTGAAATATACATGCCCTTCAAGTGTGGCTTTCATCCATCAGCATGTGACTTTCTAAGCATCAGTCTTAACCAGTAGAACGCAGACAAAGTAGAGCTGTTAGGAAGAAAATGCCACACACACTGCCTGGCACACAGTAGGCATTGAATATTACCTGCACAGTCTTACTTCCTTTTCGACTACAAATTCCTATTGCTAGATTAGAATGCCTTCTACTTCTGGGGCGCCTGGGTGGCTCGGTTGGTTAAGTGTCCAACCTCAGCTCAGGTTATGATCTCACACCTTGTGAGTTCAGGCCCTGTGTCAGGCTCTATACTGACAGCTCAGAGCCTGGAGCCTGCTTTGGATTCTGTGTCTCCCCCTCTCTCTCTCTGCCCCTCCTCTGCTCATACTCTGTCTTTCTCTTTCTATCTCACAAATAAACTTAAAATTTTTTTAAAGAATGCCATCCACTTTCATCCTGTTTTTCTCACTCTAGACTGAAACATGTTAAGAAATAATACACCGTGCTCCTCTAACAGAGACTCTCAGAGTTTCTTAGAAAGTGAGGCTCACAGCTACTCAATGCCTCTCTTACCCCGGGAGGTTTGGGTATAATTTAGCCCTGAACTCGAGTTCCGCTGACTGGAATAGCTCAGTGCTCCAGCCGTTTTTTCCACACTTCGCATGTCTCTGCCTCTCTGTAACTTTGCTCATGAGAGAAAGTACAGGCTTTAAGGATTCCTGGCACATCAGGCTTGGGTGCAGAGCTCTGTCTCCCATAACAAGTACTTCACACTTGGTATTTGGTGATGCTTTGTAAATTTCCCAGAGCACTGGGGGTGTCGCAGAGGAAGAGTCACATGGTGTTCTGCATGGCAGCATGGCCTTCTATAACTCCAGCCCTCAGCTGTGCTCAGATAGCTTACCAAGGGCAGTGCCAGCTCGTGACCACACGGGCCCATGGAGCCCCCTGGGTGTGGAGCCCAATTTCCTGCCTCCACAAATGGCTCACTCAGAAAACAGCTCTGCTTAAGAGGTCTGTTTTCTCAGCACCTATATATTCAGTTGTGGAGGAAAGTTTTCTTTTGATGTCACCAGATACACCACACTTACAAATTTGTACTTAAAAATCTTGGGTCACTATTTATTTCCTTCATCTCTACTTCTCCCTTAGTCACTATGTCTTCCTCAAACATCACCAAGTACTACCAAAATTTCTCTACTGTGAATCTCTGCTAATATTTTCATGGACATTCTTAATCAGAGCCCAGGAAATACTCTGTAATTCCAGCTGGGGTGATTCTTCTTAATAGAATATTTAGCTATAGTGCTAGACAGGTGGAATAAAGAACCCACGCATTAGTGTGACTCGGTGGCTTCTTGCCAAGAAATCTGTCAGTAATCCACAAGGCAGGATGTGACAGTCCATGGTCTCTCCACCATGAATCACCACTCAGACCTTATTCACTTTTATTGTACTTTAACTGACTTTGAGTTAATTCCAAGCCCTTTGGTGGCCCCATCATTTAATTTTTAAACCCCACCAATGATCTCACTCCTTAGTATGAAGCACCTCACATTGATTATAACTGTCTTTTAAAAACTGTTTCCAGGCTCCAAGTCAAAACGAAGCAGAACACTCTGGAAGAGGAAAATCCCAGAGCTCCCAATCAGTGTAGAAGCTTCCCTAAAATCAGATTCATATAATTGTCTCATTAAGTGTATTCTTCAACTGGCTCAATCAATGTAACAAAATACGAGGGGTCATTGATCACTTTGCTGAAGGCCGTCTGAGAGCAAGATTCCCAGTACCAGAACACTTTGTTAAAATGTAGCAGTGTGGCAGAACATGGACAGGGTCCAAACAGAATGTATTGCTGCTCTTCAAAGAATGGCATTGGAATATTAAAGCTAACTGTTTTATATTCATTAACCAAGAAAATATGTCCAGAAGGAAGTATGCTTTTTGAAATTGGGAATATTCCAGCCAGAAGTACAGGAACTAAAGCACTTTGCTAATTTAAGGAGTCCTAAACCCACACATACCTTCTCAATTATATTTTAACACTTGTGAAAAATAAATATTTAAAAAAAATAGGGGTGCCTGGGTGGCTCAGTCTGGTTGAGCAGCCGACTTCAGCCTAGGTCATGATCTCACGATTCATGGGTTTGAGCCCCACATCAGGCTCTGGGCTGACAGCTCAGGGCCTGGAGCCTGCTTCAGATTCTGTGTCTCCTCTCTCTTTGCTCCTCCCCTGCTTATGCTGTGTGTTTCTCTTTCTCTCAAAAATAAACATTTAAAAAAAATTTTTAAAGAAAAACAAATAGTTACTCAGTAATGAATCAACTGTACTTTGAGCACTCATTATGCGCCAGGCATATTTACCAAGGACTTCTCCCAAACTTGTGTATTAGAGACCCAATAAAAGTTTGGTGTTGATTTACTTTGGTCCTGAACCCAAAAACAGAACTTTGGTGTTATAGAATGTGGGATCCAAAACAAATAAAGAGCCTATGATTCACAAATTAAAGTTAGCTGTGATGATACTCTTGAAGATCATTCATTATAGAAGTGGTAAATAGTCTTCAGATACAAGCTCCTGATATGGTTGTTATCACTTGTTACTTAGCTATGTTTTGAGAAAGCTTTTAAAGTTTTAGTTTTAAGAAATCTTTTCCAGTATTTAAGCTTGCCCTGAAATCTTTATATTCTGCCACTGAATTTCAGCCAAATGTTTGAATGGCCCCTGATATCTGTTATTGAATAATTTTTGGCTCAGCATTCCTTTCAAAACTTTTCTTTAAATTGATAGTACTCCTTAAAAATAAAAAAATAATAATCCTAATGGTAATAATAATACATTGACAGTACTCCTTAAAGAGGATTCAATTATTTGCTTTCTTCTTAAAGTGATGTCCCAATACATATCTATAATTCAATTTTCTCAACAATATTTCACTTATAGTAAACTTCAAAGGAAAAAAATTTTAATGTTTATTTATACTTGAGAAAAATAAAGCACAAGCAGGGGAGGAACAGAGAGAGATGGCGACATAGGATCCAAAGAAGGCTCTGCTGACGGCAGTGAGCCTGATGTGAGGCCTGAACTCACAGACCACAAGATCCTGACCTGAGCCAAAGTCAGACGCTCAACTGACTGAGTCAGCCAGGTGTCCTCCTTAGAATAAACTTTAAAAAGGGAAAATAATAAAAGGTTAGGAAGCCAGGGCTCTGGGTTTAAAGATGCACCATGTTCTTAATTAGCTACAGGAAGTTAAAATGAATTCTAGTAAGTTCTTCAGCACTTACTAGATATTCCTCTCTGTGAATGCAGCAGTTAAGGTGATAACTAACAATCACTGTTACTGGGAATTTAATTTATTCCTATAGATTATCAGCACCTTGAGGGACACATATGCTCTAGGGACCCTTTGCCTGGCCTCACAACCCCCAAATAACAAAACCCAATTATGTGAAATGAGCACAAACGTGTCTGCATATTGTGTTACCATGAATAACATAAGCTGGATTTTCTTAGAATGTTGAAGAGACTTTTGAAATAAATATAGATTCTACATTTACTGGCTCTGGGAAATGAGGGTCAGACATAAGTCAGGTGATCTGCCCCATCTCCTCAGAGTCAGAGATGGATTGTGAAACCAAGATGCTGCACACCAACCCTAACTCTTTCTTCTGTACTCACTCCACTTTGCCCCTCACCAACATACGGAGGAGTCTGCCACCACCTTTCTCTCCCAAGGAAAAATGTCTAGATAATAGCAAGACCCATGGCCATGCACAGAATTTTTCTGAATCATACTTAAAATCAAAAGTCAGAATCTTTTTCTGAATCAATACAAGAATTCCAACCAAATCTTCCAGAGAACTGAGGTTCAATTAACTCCCTACGACTTCCTGGACAGACTAATACACTAATTTCTGATAATTAATCAAAATGTCCCCAAATCGCATGTAACCAGTTCCTCACAAATGACATGCTACTGATTGGACTGTGACCCCTGAAACAGTTTCTGTTTTATTTTATTTTTTATTCCATTTTAGCACTTTTGCATTTTAAATTTTATTATTTGTTTTTTTCCTAGGAAATAGTTTGGTGTGAAGGATCCCTATCTGCCTTGTTATGACAACTTTCTTCTCCCTAATCGGTACTTTCTAAATGTAGCACTCCAATTCGGGGCAAAAAACAAACCATAATCCCAGGGCTACCAATGATTCCTGCCAATAATATTATGCTTTCCAAATATTTCATAAACATTATTGACAACAACAGAAGTCTTCAACTCACTATATATGTTGATTTTTTGTAATTATCTAGAAAGAAAACTAGCAGTAGCATCAAAAGACTTTAGACCAATGACTAGCTGCTAGTTGTTTATACATATATATGAGTCATACGGCCTTATTTCTCTGCTTCTCTGAGCCCAGTTTCTATCAGTTTCTATCCCTCCTCAATGAAATGGGAACAGTAACACCTGTCCTTCAGATTTCATATGGAAAAAACAAAATGGCTTGATGAAAATGAAAGCACTTCGTTAATTCCAAGGAAGTAAAGAACTAGCTGCTAGTAGGACTCTATTCAGAACTGACGTAAAAGTGATATTTTCTCCTGCATTATCTTGCTCTCTTAGATCAAGTGTGGTGGAAAAAAGGGGAAGATATTGATAAAATGTTTTCATGTATACGTCTGAGAAGAGACCAGCCTCACCACTTGTGTACCCTCTACGATTCCCTATTCAAGAACACAGTTCTCCAATTGTCTTCTTTCTCTCTCCCCTGGATCACAAAATCTCCCCTGTCTATAGGGTTCTTCCTTAAGTAAACAAAGATATAGTATCTTCCATTTTGAAAAAAATCAATTGATTCTACATCCCGCTTGGGCACCTCCCCTATATGACCAGCTCCCTTTCCAGCAGCACTCTCAAAAGATATTTTTGGAGCCGCTATCCACGTCTTCAACCCATCTCTTGAACCCACTTCAAACAGGCTAGCCTGATAAATGAAAGATTTTAGAAGTATAAATAAATAATAAATTTATCCAAAAATATCCATTTTCTCTCACTCATGTTTTTCTGTCATGCTGTTCTCCAATTCTCAAGAGCAGCCTAAGACTCCTTCCCAACTGTTGTAGATTGGTCTTTATTCTGGATCTTTTTTGAGTCCCGATATATCTATAAAGTCAATTAGTGTTATTCACCAGGCATTATATTAGAAATCGTCTCTGAGAACTGTTCTAATGATTAAATGTTTAATATTCTGGAATGCTTCGTAACTTAAAATAGAATATACAACCCAGCAGCTCCATTCCCAGGTAAAAATAAAAACATATATCCACATTAATGACTTGTACACAAATGTTCATAGCAGTATATTTGTTTTAGGTAAAAAGTGCATACCACCCACATAAGCAGATAAATAAAATGTAGCATATACATAGGGTGGAATATTATTCAGCAATAAAAAGAAATGAAGTACTAATACAACATAGATGAGCCTAAACTATTATGCTAAATGAAAGAAGACATTCATTCCACAAAAGACTAATTCCATTCATGTAAGATGTTCAGAACAGGCAAATCTATGCAGGCATAAATATATTAGTGGCTGCCCAGGGCAACCTAGGGCTGCAGAAGGTGGGAGTGACTTGTAATGGGGGTGGAGTTTCTTTTAGGATGATGAAGATGTTCTAAAATTAGGTTGTGGTAATGGTTGCACAGCTCTGTGAATATACTAAAAACTTGAACTATACACTTTAAATGTGGGTGAATTTAATTATATGTAAATTATATCTCAATAAAACAATATATGAGGTTAACATTAGTCATAAGTCAGCTAATAACATGTACCCTTGATGTATTGTGTTGAGAATGGTAGTCTGTGGCCCTCCTCCAAGTCCATGCCTTCACTCCAAGCATGAGAAAAATATCAGCCAAACTCAAATTGAGGGATATTCTATAAAATGCCTAACTGGTACTTCACAAAAGTAAGGAAAGTTAGAGAAACTGTCACTGCCCAAAGGCACCCAATGAAATTGATGATTAATACATGTCATCCTGGACAAGATCCTGGAACAGAAAAAGTACACCAGGAAAACCTAATGAAATTTGAATAAGGTATGAGGTTAACTAACTCCATAGAAAAATTATCAATATTAGTTTATTAATTGTGACAGATGCACCACATTAATATAAGGTGTTAATAATAGGAGGAGTTTGGTGTAAAGTATATGGAAATTCTGTATTATCTTTGCAACTTTCCCATACATAAATCTAACACTTTCTTAAAAACAATATACAAACATTAGTAAATAGTTTTATAATTTGCAATAAAAGTCATGGTACTAGTGACAGGGATAGTGGTTAGTAATACAAGGATCCTTAGCAGGATGAAATAGGGAATCTAAAAAGCCTGGTTTTCCACATGCAGCACATGTATGCAGACTTGAACTAGTATTTCCTGAAGGAACCATAATTTCAACTTTAACAATCAGAAGATAGAAATCTGTCCCATTCATATTAAAAAAAGAAAGAAAGAAAAGAAATCTCTAGTAGAGTCTTTATCAGGAGGTTTTATAATGATTACAAAAGGATGTATTGAAATAGATGGAAGCCAAACTCTTTTATAAAACAGTAGGCCACTATTCCATGTAATTCCAGTGAAGAGTAAAGTATATATAGTGGGGCTTGATTTATTTTATTAATATTTTTAATGTTTATTTTTGAGAGAGAGAGAGAATGAGTGAGCCAGAGAAGGGCAGACGAAGAGGGAGATACAGAATCCAAAGCAGACTCCAGATTCTGAGCTGTCAGCACAAAGTTGTGAGATCATGACCTGAGCCAAAGTCAGACGTTTAACTGACTGAGCCACCCAGGTACCCCTAGTGGGGCTTGATTTAAAGTTTTTAGGCTGATCCTTATGAGAAAGATAACCGTCACTATGGTGGCCAAAGACAGAGTCCCTTGCTTAGCTACTCCTGTTCCCCCCTTGCTCTTCTCATAAGCATCTCTGTGTGTAATCCCTCTCTCTAAATACTATGTCTTAACCAATTGATTTTTACAGCCTCCTTTTCTTGCCCTCAGTACACAGTGCAAAAATGGTTGCCTACCTCCTCATTCACTAATGAGGCTTCAGGGAGCTGACATTTTCAGAACTCACCACTGTATCTCCTTTGGCAGCTGCATCTCCTTTTGTCCTAGCCATGGAAAGCCAAGCACTCCACAGTGCGACCTCACTTCATCAGAGAAAAGTGATGGCTTTAGTAATGTAATAAAAATAATGGCTTTTTGTAAATCTTCCTAGAGGAAGAGAGAAACTCTACTTAGTCACATGATCTGCATTTGGGACTTGCGCACTAACTCCCTTCTGGCCCCCATGATATGCTCGCTATCTCATGCCGCCAGATTCCCGTACACATCCAGTGTCTTCAGGAACACTCCTCCTGCCTCTCTTTACCTCCAGATTTTGGCTTAGATGCCACTGAGACCAGAAAACCCTCACAAACCACCTTCAACCTCAGTTCCAGATCAGGTGCTCTCATAGAACCAAAACTTTTCTCTGTCTTAGGATTCATCACAATGTGTTTTAACTGCCCTTCAGATTATAAACTACATGAAGCCATTGGCAGTGCCTCTCTGGATCACCTCCAAATCCTCAAGAGCCAGGACTTGGACTGGCACACAGTGGGGATGCAAATGAATCTCCTAAATGCAAGGATAAACTCCTTCCCAATCAGCAATGTATTGTGAAATTGTTTTCCCTGGAGACTGTGTCATACTGTTTTTCAGGGACCTTCACATTCTGGTACAGAGGCCTGTAAAGAAGTAGTCTTTCACCTCATCACATACCCCATACATTGCCCTAGTAAAAAATGTTGATGCTTAAAAACAATGGCCCAAAGATATTTTCAAATTTGCATCTCTGTCACTTTATTTGGGATAAGGAATAGCAACAGAAATAAGACTTCAACAACCACAGTGAAATTAATTGGGTATGAAAGGCAAACGCCAGGACATTTTTCCCTAGGTGTTTGCTTCTATATTGAAAAAGAGATGTTAAAATGCAAGCTAGGGCTACACTAAAAATTTATGAATGTTTTATAAAGTGATTAAATCAATCAAAGATACTGGGAATTAATTAAAAATAATTACAAGTGGAGTTAAATGTATTCTTTATTATCCCACTGGAGATGTAGTTTCCACTGCATCAAGTTTAGAAACATATTTAACTCCACCCTTCCTTGAGTTTTTAAAAATATATTTATTTCAACAAACATAACTGAAATGCATTTAGGACTAATTTTATTAATTAACCAATTTCCACTTAAAACAGAGTTTTTAATATCATAAGGTCAAAGGTTTGCAAAAATCCTCTAACAATATGTTGGAGAATTAAAATCCAGGAAAGGATCATGGCTATATTTTGAAATCTTTTCATGCTTGACTTTGTTCAACATTTACTGAGGACTATCTTACATCCCACACTGTACTAAATGCCTGAGGACAAAGAAATTAGTAAACTTGCCCATGCCCTGAAGAAGATTACCATATACTGGAGAAGTGGACAGATACAGCTCATTGCAATAAAAAGTCTTGGTAGTGATGTCCAAGTTTGCCTGGGGAACTGTAGAAGCACAAGACAGAGATATTAGCCTTGAAACATGTTGCTTTTCTTAAAGCAATGCTCCCTCGGTGACGTTAAGTGAAAACAGGTAGGTAGGTATTAAATGTGGGTTCAATGTTTCACTTGACAAGTGTAGACAAAAGTAGATGAAAGTCAACCTTTAAGTTTAGAAATTTAGCAGTAATAAGTATACTGGATTTATACTTAGAAGAAGTTAAAGGTTTAAGTGAGCAGAATGGGGATAACACAGTAGAAATCTCAGCACGGGAAATGCAACAGACTTTCACAAAGAGAGAGAGTGAAGTACAAAGGAAGGAGCAGGAAGGAGCGTGGGCTTTGGCTGATGTAGACTTAGATTGAATCACAGCTTTGTCACTCACTATTCACGTGTCTTCAGACAAATCACATATGTTCTCTAAACCCCAATTTCCCTGTATGCAAAATGGAGCTAACACTAGCTTATACACAGAGCTATTATAAGCATTAAATAAGATAATGCTTATCCATCTTTATGATGAGCCATCATAAAAAAACTCAGATGTGATGGTAGCAATCTCTTCGTGCAGGAAGCACAGATTCAAATATCAGATGCTTAGTCCTTGGCAAGGAGTGGGAAGGTGTTGGCGGGTGTGCAGCAGTGACTTGATGTCAGAGAACCTGGAGTACTAGAGAGGAGACAAAGGCAGAGATGGAAGTGACGATGATGATAAAGATGATAATTACCATAGCTCCTTCCAAAGCTCGGGATACTTACCACTGGAGTAAGCATTTGATTTCCTAGGACCAATTAACGTATTTACTTGCAATCTTAAAAATCTTCTTAGAAAAGTGGTAGGCTTCAGTTAACCTCTTGACTGAGTAAATCCTTCTTATCTCTGAAAGAAGTCAGAATCTCTGGAATATTTTACTTGGTATTGTATGAATCAATGTGAAAATTACACCCTCTTACAGAACAAATGTCTCTACCCCCAGCAAGCAAAATATGAAGTGTTCACTCTGTGCACTGAGTCTGAAGAGAAGCTCAGGGACAATGAGTGAGGCAGAAGAGGGGCCATGTGACACATTCTCAGAGGGTAGGGAGAGCTTCAAGAAAGTGATAAAATGGCCCTAGAAGGGAGAAACAGGACCCTGAGAGGAGGTGGATAGCTTATAGGTATCACTGCAAAGAAGTAATAGGAGTTGTTCAAAAAGAGATAGGAATGGTTTTGAAAAAAGAAAGCCAAAGGCCATTTTTACCTATAGATGAAAAGTCTTAGACAGCAAATGATATTGGAAGACCCAAGGAAAGAGACAGTCACTATAGAGCCAGGAAGAATAACAGAAGGGAGCATTACTTCCACAATGTAGGATGCAAGGGGAAGTCCTAGCTGAGGCAGAGGAGATATGGCTAAGAGGAAGACAGAGCCCCAGGACCAGAAGACTAAAAGTGCTGGGGATAAAAAGGAGGCATCCCAACTCAGGAGACCAAGATGGATTCTATTACCAGGATTAAGTACAAGGTTGGGAGATGAATTTATAATAGATACTGATGCCAGAGTAGATATCTAGATGCGGAATCTTTATTTCTACACTAAAGAACTTTAAAAAGCCCTCTCTAAAAACAGGATTCTCCCCTCGATCCCAGAGCAAGATAGAGGCTGCTGGCACTAACTTCAGTAAAACAGCTGGCAAGTCTGGAGGGATGAGGAGGAAAGAAGCAGTTCCTTCCACTTAGATAGTTTTCAAGCTCAGAACATCTAGAAAGCCTGGCCCGAGGAAAATTCTCAAATGCTGTGAGAATCTAAAAATAACTGAACATTTTATTTGTTTGTTTGTTTTAAGATTTTTTTTTTTTTTTAAGTAATCTCTACACCCAACATGGGGCTCAAACCTACAACCTCGAAATCAAGAGTCACATGCTTCATCAACTGAGCCAGCCAGGTGCCCTAAAAACTTATTTTTGAATGTGTAAAGTGTTGCTTTAGAAGAAAAGCAATTATCTTCCCCACCCAAAAGATAACCACAGCTACAATTTTTTTTAATGCTTTTATTTATTTTTGATACAGAAGAGACAGAGCATGAGAAGGGGAGGATCAGAGAGAGAGGGAGACACAGAATCTGAAACAGGCTCCAGGCTCTGAGCTAGCTGTCAGCACAGAGCCTGATGCGGGGCTCGAACCCACGAATGTGAGATCTGACCTGAGCCGAAGTCGGAGGCCCAACCGACTGAGCCACCCAGGCGCCCCCACAGCTACAATTTTAATATGCCCTTCACAGAACTGACATATTGTGTCCTCTTTACGTTGTCACTCATCGAAGGATAACATTTTCAGAGCTCTTAACACATCCATTATTTTTTAATTTTATTTTCTCAATAAATCTATGATGTAAGTGAAACACTATGGTCAGGCATATTTTCAGATGAAGAAATGGAAATATAAATGAATTATTTCATTAAGGTCTTAAGACCACCTAATATAGACAAACCCAAATGACCTAACTCTGAGTCCAGGGTCAGTCCCCAACTTGTCACCGAGCACGAAGGTGAGTGAGAGAATAATCCGCTGAATGCTGCTCTTTGAGAAGCTTGTCCCTGGGCAATCTTGGGTATCAAGCCCATCTTACGTGTTGTCCTTCCTCCTGTGTGTTGCTGTTCTTAGAATTAGGGTCAACGCCATGTAAAATTTCAGAGTTTATTGTCCCCGTCCTGCATCTCCCTGTATGCTGAAGAAAAGCTGTGCAGTTGGGAAGGGCAAAAGTTTGGATCCAGGATGACTTAGACTCTGATCTCGGCTCTGAGACTCCGCCACTTCTGCCAAAGTCCTCACCGGCACCTACATGTTAGTTTTCTTATTTGAAAAATGGGAGAGGTGATGCCTATTTTGGAAGCTTTTCAGCTGTTTTATAATGTGGTGTTTTTTTTCCTTTTGGTTTGGTTTTTCTTGTTTGGTTTGGTGTGTGTGTGTGTGTGTGTGTGTGTGTGTGTGTGTGTGTTTGAGAGAGAGAAAGCATGTACATGAGTGAATGTGGGAGAGAGAATCTTAAGCAGATTCCCTACCCAACGTGGAGCCCAACACAGGGCTCGATCCCATGACTGTGAGGTCATGACCTGAGCCACAGTCAAGAGTCAGATGCTAAACCAACTGCACCACCCATGTGCCCCATGTTTTCAGCTTTTTAAACGTGATAACATATGCAAAGCAACTAGGCCAGTGTCTGACCCATAGTAGACATTCGATAACTATTGGCTTTTTTGAAAGACATTTTCTCCTTTTCAAACTGTCATGTTATTCTTTAGATTTAGGGGAGCAACACTGGCACCATTTTGCAGACAAGCTATAAGATTAAAATCATTTCTCAGGGCCATATAGAAGGTAAGTAGGGAGGGGATTAGACCCCAGGTCTCCCAACACTTGTCACAGACATTTTGGTGGCCTGTGTCACATTCTCTCAGCTGGACTCTGATTGCAGCCATTGCTATAGTAGATGGCTCCTGTTTGCAGAGAACACCCTGTTTCAAGTATCCACTGTCCCCTGTCTATCTTCTCTGCTTCTTTCTAAAGACCCAGGGAGTTTCCAAGCAGGAGAATTCTGGATGTGTGGGCCAGTTAAAGCCCCTAAGGGCATTCCTCAACAAAGGGGAGATGACAGCCAGTGGACAGAGGCCGGGGCCTCTCTTTCCCTGGACAGATAATGCTGAAGCACACAGTGGGGGCCATCACAATGATACACCCCGTCTTAGCTTCCCCTCTTCCATCACAATCATTCCCGCCCTTAACTCCCTCTTCCTGGGATGATCTTACATATAAACCATCTGCATTTAAGTCCTTGTCTCGGACTGCATCTTGGGAACTAATGTGGGGGTTGGTGGGGGAAGTAGTTGGTTTATTTTTGTTTGTTCTGTTCTGTTTGTGTTTGCAGTGCATTTCTCTTTATTTCTCCATAGGTCACCAAGATGCTGGCAGTGGTTGTAATTCTCTTTGCCCTTTTATGGATGCCCTACAGGACTCTTGTCGTTGTCAACTCATTTCTTTCCAGCCCTTTCCAAGAAAATTGGTTCTTGCTCTTTTGCAGAATTTGCATTTATCTCAACAGTGCCATCAACCCAGTGATTTACAATCTCATGTCCCAGAAATTCCGTGCAGCCTTCAGAAAGCTCTGCAACTGCAAACAGAAGCCTGTGGAGAAACCTGCTAACTACAGTGTGGCCCTAAATTATAGTGTCATCAAGGGGTCAGATCATTTCAGCACAGAGCTTGATGATATCACTGTCACTGACACTTATTTGTCTGCCACAAAAGTGTCTTTTGATGATACCTGCTTAGCTTCTGAAATAACCTTTAGCCAAAGCTGATTTGTGAATAAGAAGAAAATGGACCACAAAGTAAATGAGAATCTGTGCCATTATCAGCCCAAGAGGAAACAGCCAATACTTGTATGTGAAGACAGAGCAGATAAAGTCTTTGCTGACACTCTAATAAATCCTGGCCCCAGATACTTAACACATGAGAATGACTCATATTTTCCTTCTAGTATTATAAAAATGTTTCACAAAAATTGAAACAGATTTGTGAAAGAGCCAAATGGTAGAAACTGAAAGTGAAGCTCTTTTCATTCAATTTGAGAAACTCACTATATTTCCAGGGGCTGTGAAGCTTAGATTAAATCTAGACATTGATTTAACATTATTCATAATAAATGTAATTTTTCAAACTCCCCCAAATTACTTGCACATTTGGTAATTTGCAACATGTAAATGTTTAAATGTTTGCATTTAGCAGTTCATTTTAACAAAGTACAGTCCTGTTTCATGCATATCTGAAACTACAGGGAAATATAGGAAAAACATTGTTTATTGAGTAAAAATGAGATTTCAGACAAATACGTTCACGTATGAAAAACAAAAACAAATGTCAAATGCCTATAAAGTCCTGAGATGATTTTTTTAATTCAAGTACAGCTGGCACACAGTGTCACATCGGTTTTAGGTGTATAACATAGTGATTTGACAGCTGTATATGTTATGCTGTGCTCACCACCGACGTAGCGGCCATCTGTCACCATACAGTGCTGGGACAGTAGCATCAACTATCTCTCTATGCTGCACCTTTCATCCCCTGGAGAATTCTTGTGTTTTATAAAGTAGATGTCGTCATTCAACTTTAATAAACTTTAATAAACCTCAATATTGCCAGAGTTACAAGTTGAGAAGACAATGTAGATTTGACTTTTAGATGAATCTGGCTCTGAACCAACTCTTTGAGCCTCCTAAATGATGGGTGAGACAGGAGAAATAGATTAAATAACTAAAGATAGGAACTAGCACGTTAGTAATATTGAAATGTAGAGCCAAGATAAGACCAAGTATTTAAAATAAGGTTTTACTCTTTCTCTAAAATTTTAAGGAGAAAATCCTTTTTGAGCATCCTTGTGTATAAACTACTGAGCCATGCTGAGCGAATCCTTCTAGTGAATCTAGCTTAACAAGTTTGAAACATTCTCCGAAGCTTAGTTGCTATTATAAGTCAACCAGAGTCTGACTGTTACGCTTCCAGATGACGACTCCCCACAGAGCTTTGTAGTCTATGGCTTTTAATTTGTCTGCAACCGCCTTTCCTTCCCACCTGCTTGTCATTTGTGGATTGGGAGTTGTTGTTGTTGTTGTTGTTGTGTTATGCTAGTGATATTTTGTTTATAGATTCTAAATCAAAGCCATGCAAAATTCTGTTGGCTTTACTTTCAATAGAGCTAAATTGATTTCATCTCATTGTTAATATCTTTTTCTAAATATGACTTAGACCTGCTATTCTCTTCCTGTGATTATGAGAGAGGTGTGAATGTGAATCTACCCAAGACGTCGTGTCAAGGTCCTACTTTAATTCCTTCCAGATGACTCACCTACTGGTAGTTGGCCAATCCGCATCTCCAA
Source organism: Suricata suricatta (assembly GCF_006229205.1). Classification (NCBI taxonomy): domain Eukaryota; kingdom Metazoa; phylum Chordata; class Mammalia; order Carnivora; family Herpestidae; genus Suricata; species Suricata suricatta. Next base: position 50,552,944 of record NC_043714.1, read on the forward strand.
GTGTATCTCCTTGGTGATGGTTCAGTAATAGTTCATTTTTAATGACAGGGCCAAAAAGTACGGGGTGCCCCAGACTGACATTTTCCCTGCTCCAGTTTGTATCCCTATTTCGTGGATTTTTTTTTGAAACTTAATTGCTAATGACAATGACCCCTCCCCACCTTTTTTGTGAAGAAGATGTCATTTCTCTGTTGGAAACTTCAGAGTCTACATGGAGACTCTGCCATCCAGAGCATCAGACCAGAATACGCTTTTGAGAAAACTGGCCTCATCTACTCCAGGAAGACACTCTTATCCTGTCACTGTATCCATAAACAAGTGCAAGCAAATATTTATAGGAAATACACTAAACGTCTATCTGTATGATACCAAGAAATCTATCTGAGCTGACTTTTCATCCTGGACTAAATATTAAGTTTGTAATCATATGAATAGAAGTACCAGAGTGACCCAACCCCAAATCACACAGGCACATGTGCAGGTGCATATAAACACACACACACACACACACACACACACACACACACACACACACACGTGCATAGATTGCTTAACAGAGGGCATTGGACTATATTAGCTTTTTCATTAGGGAAGGGAACTGATATCATTGAGCATCTACCGAGCATGTCTCAAGCTTGCTGGCAGGTACTTTAACCACATTATCTTCATCACAGTCTCACTACAGCTGTGATTTCTCTGAGGATAAAACCAGGGATCAAGGATCAATACAGCTTCTCTAAATGGTGTAGATACTGAAGATAAAAAATGTCTTTCTTTTTTGTGTCTCATTTTTTTAAGCCAGCATGCTAATGACAGCTTGTGAACTGATGGCCTGAATAACTAAACTATATATATACACTTTTCTGAGTAGTAATATTAGATGTTGAAAAAAATTACAATTAGTTTTACGTATTGTACACAGAACATAATATACTCTTCCCACAGCTGGGAATTTAATTTATGGGCTCAGTTTTTTCATTTCCACTTTTAAAGAGTTATTAGCTAATAACCTGTTAGATTTAGACCATGTGGGACATTCAAAAGAACATACATAGTTCATAGTGTTTCAACTCTAAAGCAAATGCCATTATGAAATTAAATGTTCCCATGCAATGTCCAATAGATAATCAGGTTTACACAAAAAAAGATATGACTTTCTAAAATATTCTTCTTTATCACACTTACTAAATCATAAAGTATTTCCATAAATCATCAAAACTTAATACACCATCAAATGAAGAATAAGGAATGTGAAAAAAATTGCTGATGGAGTAGAGCAATATTATTAAAGGCCTCCCTTAATAAAATCCCTGGAGTTATTTTATTACTTCCAATTTCATTAATTGCTAAGTGTCTTTGGTTAGATCTTGCACCTGAGGTAATTAGGTAAAGGTCACAGATTACAAATAAAACAAGCAAATATAAATTACCTCTCAAGACTTCTTCCATCTGTATTGTGAGTGTATTTCTAGAGCGTCTCTCCAACACAGGTATTTTGAAGAGAAATGAGAAAAGTTCAAACAATTGTCACTCTTAAAAAGGCCATGTGAATAGAACAATACACCTGGAAAATATTTCAAGACAAGTGGCTGGTTGAAGCTAAATAACTAGTAAAGCAAATGGAAAACAATAGCCATGAAGTTTAGTGTAACTGAATCTTAAACTTGAATTCTATCATTCTCAGAAGAATGTGTTGGAATACTAAGGACAATATTTCTTAGTAAAATTGAATCCAAACACTTTTGGTCTGCTCTTAAAGACTGAAGGAGTTACAGCACTCTAAACTATGCTAAATCTATAAACTTGATAGAAGAGAGAAAATATCAACTTTTTGGAGGAAAATCAGATTTTAAATAGTCTACCCATGATTCTGTGAATTCTGTAAATACCATATTCAACATTAGTTTTGCCTCTCAACTACAACTCACAAAGGAGTTAGAATCTTCATGCATGGAATAAGGAAATTCGATGTGAAAGAGAGAGCACCCATAAACAACTAGTCAGCCCTAGGTTCAAAGAAATTTTTTCAAATGTTTGAAATCACTCATTTCTCTTGGAGGAAGCAAAAGATGAAAATTTCTTGCAATTTATTTTTTGCTTATCTTTAGTGGTCCACAGTAAATAGCCATCAAAACCAAGATTTGGCTGAGGGAATATAAGTGTTTGGAATAATACTCATGAAGAAGTCTCACAGAGCTCTATAGTACAAATACATTTTTCTCTCCTCCCTCCCCACCCCCCATTAAACTCTTGTCTCTCCTAAAACATGACTTTCCTCTGAACAGGCAACTTCATCAGACTTCATTCAAAACTAAACCTGAACATGAATTACCTTAAGTGAAAGTGTAAATATTCTTTCAAATACATTAACATGTAAGGAAATATTTTGATGTTCTGAAAACTTTCATTAGATCATGTTTCAAGTGTGGAAAAACTGATGCTTCTAACATTTCTATTTATGTCCCCATTTTCATGGTGGGGCTCAGATGTAGTGATGAGCTGCCCGATGTGGCTTTTTCCTCACAGAAGCAAGCTGAGGTTTGGCATTTCAGAGCTTCAGTGAGAAGCCAATAGAACACTCACTCCATATGTGATAAACTACTGCAGAAACTTGTTTAAGGCAACAAAAGGCTCTTCCTATTCTTAAGGATCTCACAATCCAGTGAGGAAATACAAAACCAATGTGATATCATCTCAAGACATAACTGTTAGCAATATTTAGAATATGAATCAGAGATGTCAGAAATGTTTTAAAGAAGCAGTTGTTAAGATACTTCATGTATTGTGATTCTACTTGATGAATTATATTTAGAAATATCAATTAATGTAAATGTTATTTTCATTGATTACACAGGGGTTAAAAGGTCAGATAAGGCCCTGTAATATTTTTGTTTATATGTTTGGTCTATAAGAATAATCTCAGTTCATTCAGCAGCAGAAGATCTCATCTACAAACTTGCATATTGGGGGATAGTTTTGTTTCTGAGATAGTTAGCTATGCTGATGCAAACTAAATCTTGTAGGTTCTAATATTCAAATAATTTCTTTTGAAAGGAGTAGTTGTGAATATTTGTCTACAGTATTGTGAGGCCTATTTACATTCTTCTGCACCAACCACATTCATGGAAAATCCAAACCGGGGTGATTGATTTATGTTCTACAAATCAGGTCTGGAAAAATAAAGGGGCTTAGTCAGATGGTATAGCGGGAACAGCATATTGTCAGAACTATAAAATCTGGATCCAGCAAGAAAACAGAAGACAGTTTTGTGGCCAATAAAGAGCAAATTCACATGATTGCCTGTATGACCTCATGGAGGAGTATCTGGGTCAAGTCATAGGCTCTCAACTAGAATAATGAAATTGAGAGTACTTTGAAAATTATAAAAGAAGGACGGCCTAAGCAGTGGAGCTGGCTAGAGCCCCTGCAACTTATTTGATCCCAGTAGCAACACTCAAAAGTGATGATTTTGTTCCTCTCAGAATAATGGACCTAACGTGTGTGTGTGACTGTTATTTGACATGCAAGAAAGAAAAAGAACTTTCTCAAGAATGTTATGGACTGATACTGATAAAGATGGAGCTTTTCCAAAAAAGAGAAACAGATAAAACATGGCATCAGAATAAGAATCCACCTAACCAGAGGTCTGAATTCAGAAGTCAATAAGAACATTCTCTATATCCTGGAATGGCATTAAATGCTCCAGTAAGAAGCCAAGTGTTCACTCCATAGCCAGGAATAATAAACCATTCCCACTTTTGTACATATAAGAATCACCTGGAAGCTTAAGTTAAAATGTGCTTTATCTGGCCCTGCCCCAATAGATTTTCATCTGTTAGGGGATTTCAATGCCTGTAGTCCCCTGACCACAACTTGAAAATCACTGAATCCTGGTCCCTCAGGTAGAGCCTTCAAGGCTCTTATTTATTGCACAATTCTTAATAAGCAACTGTGTGGAAACTCTCTTGAGGGGAAGCCTAGTTCAGCTTTGTGTTCCACAAATTATTTAGACTTGGATGATGTCCCAGATGATATCTGTTAAATGGATGAACAAATCAATGAATCCCAAACTAAGAAATATATTTTAAAATCATCTGGTGACATCCAATTTGCCTGTATATCTATTCTCACAATAAGATAACTAGTTCTATTTGAGGTTTTTTTGTTTGTTTTTGAATAGTTTTCAGCTCAGTGAAAAGGCACTGCATTAAGTGTATTTGATTGTGGTCAGAACAACCCCTTATATATGCAAAATGCTTGAAATTTCAATAGCACTTTCATGTTCTAATTTAATAATTATCCTAATTTAATAATAAAAAAATTAAGAAGACTAACACATTGTTTTTGCCCTCAGGAGACTATAATTTAGTGACAACATATGAAGGGAGAAACACATAAGAAATACGAAATATGTAATTGGAAGCCAAGTTGTGTGATTTCAAACTATAAATAACTGAATGCTTCAGAGGAAAAGGGATCTCAATGGGACCTGGAGTAATTAATGAGGACTTGGGAAAAAAGGTAGGACTTCTTTCAAGGATACATTTGATTTAGGTCATTAAAGGAAAAACAATACATGTGGGAGAAATAAGATGAGTGGGAGCAGGGAGACACAACAGGCCTTAGAGAAGGCCTCTGGACGTTAAGGATAGATATCTAAAGCATGTCCATTTCCTAAGGAATTAATTAGGGAAGACATCTAGTCCTTTAATATTTGCCACCACCAATAAAGCCCCAAGTAAGGGAAAAAAACCAATGAAGTCAACTTATTTTTTGGTGAGAAAATATCCGCCCATATACTATGTGAATATGAAGAGAAATAAAAGTTTCTAGGTCAGCCTGTTTGTTTTCTACACTTTGTGAACTTCACTTACTATCTATAGAAAATATACTATACTGTTTGTCTTATAAGTGTTATAATTCTAAAAGTGTTCATATAGTCTTGATAATCCAAGTGAAAAAATATATGTGTATACATATATATTGTTTCTATATTATATTGTCACAATATATTTAAAAGTATATATACCTATGTATATTCTTCAAGGGTCCGTAACAATTCTGGACTTATCAAATTGTGATAAACATAGAGATCAGAGCTAGCTCAGGGACCTAGGCCCTTCATGAACTTAAGCTTCAAGATTAAATATAAAATTGAAAAGCATGTAGTGCTTAACTTTAGATTACTTCTGACAACACCATAGACTTGCATGTTGCTTATGGTATGCTCTGAATGTACTGGCTTCCTTCTATCAGTTTTAGAAAGTTGTATGCTGACTCACTTTATCACCTGGAAATTAACTGCTGTGTCCTTGTGAGACAAAGACTCTTCTACAAGAAAGTGCAGTATTGTGTGTGCTGCTGTGAGAAAATGTGTGTGTGTTCCAATATGTGTACTGTGAACAATAAAGAATCAAACTGAAACATCTGGCTCTTTAGCTTTTTTTTGTCCTAATTATTTGATTTTTGCTCTAACTTAACCCGAAACCACTTGCCTAGAAGACTTCATTTTAGTCCAGTGGCATTCAACATGATCTACTGAGGGTTTGTTTGTTTGTTTGTTTGTTTGTTTGTTTTGAGAGGATTAAAAGTAATACACAGACATTTCCCGTTTCAATAATAAAATTAATGTGTATTGGATGGAATAAATATAACTACCTGATCAAACTCATGATGTCATTCATATCAATGAGTTCACTTGATGTTGATACAAAACAAAAACCATGAGGGCTAAGTAAGCTGAAGTTTGAGCAACACTGTTTGAAGTAATTCTTTCAAATGTCTCTAACTGTCCCTTTTTAAACAATATCAAAGTAAACTCAAATACTTGTATGTTATTGTAAAGCAGATTGCTCTATTACCTTTTAATTCCAAGTAATCTCCAATATACCTGAAATAGGGCAAAAATACACAGACTATAAAGTTCAGATCTGTGTGAAAGTGGGTTTAGTTAGTCCCTAGGGCCACCATTCTAGTGAACAGACTCCATTTGATGAATTTCATTTTGGCATGTGAAAGGAAATGCTTGCTGAAGTAAATCTCAGGCTTTGCTTGAATGACCTTACTCTTCCACAGTTGGAGAACACAGGGAAAAGAAAATAAAAAATATACTTGAAGCTCTGTAGCATTCATTGAACAAAAGAGGATTCTTTGAGTCTCTTTATTCAAGAATAAAACATCCTTGCCACCACTAACACTACCTACTTTTCAAAGTATTTGTTCTTATATATTATGTATAGTACTTCCGGCCTATATACATTTTTCTCAATCCCTCCAGGTAATTAGTGTAGTCAGATTATACCAAGTAGCGTATCCGTCTTTCTCAGAACTCCTGAAAATGCTGTAAAAACCAATGAGGACATGTGTTTGCTCACTGTGGTCAGCAAAGTACAGTGACTAGCACAGGGCCTGGCATATGTATAATGAATGCTCCACAAATATCTATTAATGGATATGTATGAATGTGTTTATTAATGAACTAAATTTAATGAAAAGAAAGAATTTTATGCCACAGATAATACCTATTAAGTTTATAGGTTGCATATACACACTAAAAAGTCCTAGACCTCCTAAATCTCAAACACCATCCACTTATTTATATTAATCTTAAAACATGTTCAATTTCATGATTAAATACTATTTTGTCTGACATGAAAATCCACTCAGTGCTCCATGTGTCTACCCCATCCACTCCACATAACTGCCAACTCTGCCTCAAGATTTGTTATCAAGGTGAGATAATGGAGATGAATCTGTGCAAATAGATTTGCATGGTGGGCAGCAGCCACTTGTGGAGGCTTGTGCTCCATCTCCTCTTTAGCCCCCATTTTTCAGCACAGCTGTGGTGGACAGCTCCTCACACAAGGCTACTCTCCCATCTCCAGCAAACCAGAGTGATTGCTTTTCTTTGTCACAGCCTTCTCCAAACCTGCGGAAACTACTCAGCTTGAGCAGAGGTTGCCAAGGATTAGAAAGGAGTTAATGCCTCTTCAGAGAGGGACAAGAAATGATGAGGGGAACGTGAAGGAATCAGTGAGAGAAAAGAAATGATGGATAAATGTTCCACCCTCTCTTCAGAATATTTCTGAAGCATGGGTTCTTTAGGTCTTCAGCATGGTGGAGCCTCCATTTTCCATACTGTAACCAACTCAAAAACATACCCTTCATTAACTTTTCTACATTCCTCGTCGCACTTTCCCAACTTTCTCACTTCTGCTTCCTGAATTTACCTCCATATGATTCTACCCAGTTTCTTGTCTGATGCTTTGCTTTAGATACCATTCAGTGTATAATTTTTTTAAGTGGATGTCTAATGAGCAGTAGGTTAGATGCTATCATAAGAAAATGACACCAAGAATAGATATGATTGTGTTTCCAACCAGAGACGCCTTTCTAAGATCCCAAAGAGCTAACATTGCATGTGTATATCAGTTATTACACCTCTACTATAGCAGTTTTATGGTTCACAAAAAAGCTGCTTTTCTGTATTACTGAAACATAACAGATCCTATCAATTCACTTTTGTCCCCTCATTCTCTCTTATGTAATTTGTAAGTATGCAACTCAACATAAAATCATTGAATCTATAAAATGGAGAAAGAAACACCTAATTTATTCATGCACTGAGGATTAAATTAAATTATACACAAAAATAGTCATAAGATACATGGCCAAGGATATGTACTCAACACTAACAGTTACTAATCAGACTCAAAACAAAGAATTTCAACCATATCAAGTTACAAATATTCACTAAGAAATGCTGTGTACAAAGGCACTTTCCTATGTGCTAGGATGAGACAAAAAGGCAATTAAGAATTATTGTAGAGCAGTAATTTACAAAGTGGCTGAAAAGACCAAATGCAAACATTTAAAATTTAGGTAATAGCACAAGATTTAACTAGCAGTTCAAAACGCCAAGAAAAGGAAAAAGGAAATGCATGGTGAATTCCCCAACTATTATGGTTGCAAAAGAAGTTGGAAAGAGAGAGAAAGTCCTCCAGGCTAAGTCAGCAAGAGCAGGCCTTGGAGAGGCAGTGGGATATCTGCTGAACATTCAATAGGAGTAAGATACGAAAGAGCAGAGAAGATATTAGGTGGAAAAGACAGGAAGGGAGGCATTCAAAACACACCTGAACAAATGAGAAGGCATAAGACAGTGTGGATACAGAGAAGTGTGGTAGAAACAATGGAAAATTCACTTGTTTGCAATAGAGTATAAAGAGCAAAATAACAGTCTAAATCAGGTAGTGCTCATTCAAAAATGGAATTTTGTTGGGCTGTTTTCTTTCAAACAAAGAAATCTTTAAAATATCAGACATGAAAATAATAATACCATTATGGATTGAATATTTGCGCCTGAAATTCATATGTTGAAATTCTACCCCCCAAGGTGACGGTATTTGAGGGTGGGGCCATGAAGAAATAATTAGGTCATGAGAACACAGCCTTCATGAATGGGATTCGTGCCCTAATAAAGAGACCCTACAAGCTCCTTTGCACCTTCTGTCAGATTAGGGCCTAGCAAGGCCACCATCTATTAAGGAGACATCCCATCTCTCAGTACCTTGATCTTGGACTTCCAGACTCAAGAACCATGAGAAAGTGTTTAAGCCACTTAGTCTATGGTTTTCTATGATAGTAGCCCAAATAAGCTAAGACAAATACTATTTTGCTCAACTTGTTTCTGGTTTAGAATAAATAGAAAGTAAGCAGAATGATAGTACTCCCTTTGAGCCTGACTTTAAATTATTCCAAAATAATATGTCTATTACAAAAATTTTAAATGTTAATAATGGATGTTCAGGAGGATAGCAGTTTGATCTAGAATGTTTCCCCTGAGTCCAAAAATTATTTTGACATGTATAGTTTTTTTAAGAAATTAATCAAATGGCAAAAGTAGTCTAGTCCTCTTATCAGAATCACTAACAAATTGATCAGCTTCATATTTTGTTACACAGCAATGTAAGACAGAAAAGCTCCCTCCAGGTGCCAAACACACACACGCTCCCAGATTACAGAATTTACATATATATACATATATACATATATATATATAAAATAATAGGAGGCCCAGAATAACCATAGACATCTTTGTTTCTTCACTTTATCCACACATTTATTCATCATCTAAAATATATTATGTATCTAGTACACAACTTTGGTCATTCTCAGGTATAAAAAATGAATGCCTATACCAACTTACTCTCAGAGATCTTCCAGCATCGATCATATAAATAGTGTTTTAATTTTTATACCACTAACCTTGAATGTCACATCTCTTATTATGGTAGGTGACATGGTTGTGGCAACTTCCAAGTTCTGAGAAAGACTAACTCTCGAACTGGGAAAAAAATGAAAATTGGTGACAATAATAATTAGAATATTCATTTGTTTGTTTGTTTAGCTTCTTAATGCTATCAGCTGTGACCGGACAGAGGTATACAGAAAAATCTTGAGATACCTCCATAACAGATGAAGGGAAAAAAAACAAGAACCAAAACATTTAGGATCAATGAAAATAACTCTTCCAAATAGCATATTCTGTGTTAGATCTATTGGGGGAAAAAAGTTCTTTTAGTGTTTAATATTCAATATTTAATGAAAAGTGCCCTTATTTCATTCACAATCCATCATTTTCTCTGGGAAGAATGTAATGAGTTACCAGAAGGACTTGAGACAGCTGAAAGAATCGGTGCCTTTGCTTGGAACATTGAACACATTCATTTTAATGCCAAGATATGAAGGATGTGAAAACACTGATTTTTATAGCCAAATGGTGAACTACAGCTTCTTTCAAATTGGGCATTTGCCAAGTTTACCCACATCATGCATTGTTCATCCAGGCTACACTTCATACTGTCCTGCTTGCTGATAACAGGGTGATGTACATTATTAGTTTGAACTAGTATGAATTGCTGCACTTTAACTTCTTATGTCAGTTACGTATGTTTGGATTTTTATAAAAATGAATATTGCCATATCTTATGACTGGTATGATACATTAAATAGAGTGACACTTAGAAGATCCAGAGGGATTGAGACCCAGCATCAAAACTGCTCCTTCCATGAAGCAAGCACTGAGAAGGAAGTTGAGGTGAGGGCCATCTACCTATAGAGTCAGAGAGGGATTTCAGTCCACTAGGAAAAATGGCGTCCACATAATTCAACTTAAGGAAACAAATGGGTAGCGAGCAACTACAACGTGCCCCCACTACGGCACACAAAATATACTACTACTACTAGATAAGCAGTTACTCGTATATTTAGGTTGCTAAAGAGTGACAGATTCTTTAAATGTTTGAAGGGTTTCTCTTAGTACCTCTTCTTCTTACTGTTCTCACGGTAAGGACACATTCTAGAAGTTTCACCAGAACCCCCTTTCTGCACCCTCCTCCTCCTCCATTCTCACTCCTCTCTCTGTCAAAGGGCGGCAAACTCATCCCACAAACCATCCAGACTGCCCAAAGGCATTTATTTGTGTCACTCCTCGGAGGACCGCGGGATGGTTGAAACTACACAAAGCAAACAAAAAAGTCTTTCTTAGCCAATTTTTGAAAAAGATATCAAGTGTAAATATACCAAAATAATGGATATATAGCAAAAAAGTGATCTTCTCTCCCAATAATTTGACATTAACTCAAAGTTCCCTAATGCAAGAGTGCAATGTCTCTGTTTCCAAGTGAATTGAAATCTGGGGTCCCAAGCAGGTGTTTGTGCTGTCTAAAACAGAAGCATTTTTCTGGGGTACCCAGGTGGGTAAATTGATTAAACATATGGCTCTTTTTATTTTTTTTAATACTTATTTATTTTTGAGAGAGACAGAGTTGAGACGGGGAGGGGCAGACACACACACACACACACACACACACACACACACACAGAATCAATCAGGTTCCAGGCTCTGAGCTGTCAGCACAAAGCTCAACGGAGGACTCAAACCCACAAATTATGAGATCATGACTGAGCTGAAGTCGGACACTAAACTAGACTGAGCCACCCAGGTACCCCAAGCATTGGCTCAGGTTATAATCTCAGGTTCTGAGTGTGAGCCCTGTATCGGACTCCACACAGGTAGTGCCGAGCCTGCTCTCTGCCTCTCTCTCTGCCCTTCCCCCACTCACATTATTCCTGTCTCTCTCAAAATAAATAAACTTTACCAAAAAAATAGAAGCACTTTTCTGAACTTTTCTGGATTTTACCAGTCCACAGACACAAAAGAAATCACTTTAATACTCAATTTCACTGGCTGGTCAACCCACCTGCCTAGTCAGGGAGTGTCAACCTCCAGCTCAGTTATTAGGTGCAGACCTGGGGAAGTATCGCATTGCTCCAATCCTGCGTTATCCTGTTCTTCAACCTCAGCCTCCTCATTAACCGCAGCCACTAATGGTTTGCATCTCTCAGTTGCCATTTCTCACCATGACAAAATCGTTTCACCCTTGGAACCATCTCTTTTGACTTCAAAAGGTACAAGGCTCTTGGGTTGCCAAAAAGAGCTGCATGACTTTTCCTGCGCCACATAAAATGCTTCCTTCCCCTATTTTTCATCATCTTTTGTAACAAACCCAGCTGTTGACCACTGTGTACAACGATGAGTCCATGAAAATAGGCTCTAGTTTCCACCTGCAAACATTCTCTTGCTAGAAGATCAAATCCAACCTAGGGGTAAGGCTGAGGAAGGACACCATAAGGTCCTTTGCCTCCCTCCACTCTGCTCTCCGATGCTTTTCGCAAAATTTCTGTCTCTGGTCTTTTACTCCTTTAACATAAATCAGCTCATGAATTTAAATGATGAAGGTCCCTGGACTAGCAGAGTGACAGACTGAATCCCAGTTTAGATTCAGTGAAAATTACAGTTGTATTGAAAACAAATTAAATATATGTGCTAGTTCATTCTTTGGGAGACTTGAAAGAGCAGATATTAAAGGAAAGAAAAACTCAAGGGAGTCTTAGCTTGCTTCAAATCTGAGTTCAGCCCTACCCAAGTAAGAAGTTTTGATACTAACGTTAGCCATGATCGTGCATGGCCTCAGACTGCCTTTCAAGCAATGATGCCTTCGAGCATTCAGATGGCGTGAATTCAGAAGGGCCAAAATGAAACATATTTGACTCTCATTAGTCTATAAATGAACGGAAAGAAAAAAATCTGCTTTGTTTAACCAACTGACATCTGATAAAAACTGAATTTTGAAATTAGAGAAATTTAGCTGTTAAGATGTTACAAGCAAATATATCCAGTGGTATTTATTTTGCTTTCCAGATGTTCTTTTGAAATCCTATCGACCAGACTGAGATTACAGTACTCTAACCAACAAATCTAGATTTACTGATTTTACTCAGTGCCTTTAGAGGGAGGCCACAGAATCTACTACACCTTACTTTCTCCACACTCTGTAACTGTTTACTGATCGCTTCACAAAATTCAATTTTATGGTAAAAGGCCACAGCGTTGCTCCCTTTATGTGTTAAAGACCATCAAATTACTCATTCCCTCCATTCACAGTGGTCTCAGGAGCAAGTGAGGTCGAAATCTTCAGTTGCTGGTAAATACAAAAGAGAACTTTCATTAGCAAACGAAGAATGCAAATTAGAAGCTTAATTTTGGCTCGCACATGCGAATCACAGGGCAGCAGCTCAGCCAGGCCCCTGACCCCAATAAGATCAGTCAAATAAGCATTTGTTAAACAGAATCCTGGAAGTCCATTTCTCTTCTTGCATATTCCCTGCTCTCCTGGAGAACGTTGCCCAGCAATCAGAGGTGTTGAATTTGTGCAGAGAGCCTGTTACACAGACGAAACCACACACAGAAAATTGGGAGACACACAGCAGCATCAAATAGTGTAATTAAGAAAACTGTCTTTACTCTTTTCTATGAATATGAATGACTGCATAAGTGACTGAGCAACGCGGCCTCTCCACTGGGAAGAGAGCCTGATGCCAGAGAGGCCCCTGGGCCCCAGGAGATCCAAGAAGGGTTAGGAGAAAAAGAGGCAGAAGCCAATGCATCTCAGTAGAATGTAGGAGCCCAGATACTTGCAAACAGAAAATAAACATGAATGAAACTTGCAGCTCAAATGCACTTGCTGACACATTATCCTGGGTCAGAAAAAGGACAGAAAGCGCCACGGTGGAATGTCATGGCTGAAAGGTCCCTGGGAAAGTGCCAGATCTGTGCTCTAAAAGTGGGTTTCCCTGAGTTTTTCAGCTCTCTGGCCTCAGCACTGCTCTTCATTCTTCCCTACCTAACACTTCCCTCCCTTGTTTTCAAGTGTGTTTGTTTTGAAAAAGGGAGAGAGAAAGAGAGAGCAAGCCAGGGAAGGGCAGAGAGAATCCCAGGCGGACTCCATGTTGTCAGGGCAGAGCCCGCCACAGGGCTCAGTCTCAGAACTATGAGATCATGATCTGAGCCAAAATCAAGAGTCGGAAGCTTAACCAACTGAGCCGCCCAGGTGCCCCCAGCCCTGCATACTTTTAAACTCTCATGTGGTGTGTCCAGCTCTTTGTGCTTCACCTGAGAGCAGGGCTGATACAAGCTGTCAGTCCTAAATAGAGCTGAGGAAGAAAGCAGAGAAGGATTGGCCTGGGCGTATGGGAGCAGCCCAGTGCCTGGCTGGGTGAAATGCAGCAAGGCCTTGGTTAAGGGTGATGAAAGAAAACTCTCTAACGGTCGGATATGTAAGCAAGGCATTTTAGATTTCTAAGTCAGCATGACCGTACAAAAACTTTGTTTAAACCAAAAGCCTCACTTACAGCCTGCCAAGCATGCGTTGTACGTCTGCTGTGTGAATGAGATGCCTAAAGGAAAACCATTTGTCCTTAGGACCTCGATCAATGCTCCTACCCACTGCATTCTTTGATGTTAACACTGGTGATTCCTATCTTTTGAGCTTTTACAAGATGTAAAAAGTATATAATAGTAAAAACTATCCATTCTCCAGAGTACTCTGTTCTTTGTGAAGATTTTGTTTCCTGGACCGCTGTCCTAACTCGGGCTCAAGGAAAATTCTTTTTCTTTCTTGTAGAGATTATAAAAGATTTTTTCATTTTTTTATCAAGAAGAGTCACTTGAGGGTCACAATGAGGAGACATGGAAGACTGAGGATGTAGATTTGGGGGTCAAGTGGGGTCCAACATGACAGAGGCAAGGGAATAGTCAAGGAATAGGAATTAGGATCCTTTGGATGGGTAGTGTTTGCACTGCAAAAGAACAGCTATGTAGTTCTAGTTCATAATCTTTCTGATAGACTTAGCGACATGTTCTAAAGCAATCCTGAGGTGCCTGGGTGGCTCAATCAGTTGAGTGCCTGATTTCAGCTCAGGTCATGATTTCACAGTTCGTGAGTTTGAGCCCCACGTTGGGCTCTGTGCTGACACCTCAGAGCCTGGAGCCTGCTTCAGATTCTGTGTCTCCCTCTCTCTCTGCCCCTTCTCTGCTCATGTTCTGTCTCTGTCTCTCAAAAATGAAAATTAAAAACAAATAAAATAAAGCAATCCCCAAATTCATTTAATAATGATCATAGATTTCCCCAAATTCAGACTTTCCATTTGAAAAGCCTTTTTAAAATGGTACAGGAACAAAAAACTAAAACAAAATAAAATAAAATAATTTAAAAAATAAAATGTTACAGGAATATTTAAACTTATGCATCTGGTGTTCATGGCAAAGAAATTTATAATAGAGAAATATTAGAAACAATCTAAAATTTCAATATTAGATTAAGTAAATTATGGTATTCTTCTAGATGGAATTTCATAGGACCACTAACATGATATAGCATTTGCATAGGGGTGTCTGGGTGGCTCAATCAGGTTAAGGGTTTGACTCTTGGTTTTGGCTCAGGTCATGATCTCATGGTTCGTGGGTTCAAGCTCCACATTGTGCTGTGGGCTGACAGCTGGGAGCCTGCTTGGGCTTCTCTCTCACTCTCTCTCTGCCCTTCCCCTCCTTACACAGTCTCTCTCCCCCTCTAAGTAAATAAATAAACATTTTTTTAAAATAAAAATAAAATGGTACAGCATTTGTGTAATGATCTGATTTTCCATGCTAATTTGTGTTTATAATTTGAATGTTATTTTTATGTAAGTATTTAAAATCTTTTATCCAATGAAGAATTACTTGAACAGGCCCCTTGTTTTTCCAGCATAGAAAAGTAAGCATTCTTAGATTGGTGTAAAACAAAACCTCTCATAGCTGGATCGGGTCATGATCTCAGAAGAGTTATGAAGTCACAGCCCAAGCACAGGCCTTTCAGACAAGAACTCAGGGAGGCCTGATGGGATTTTCTGGAATTGCACTGATCAGGTTTCTTTGGGAAGAAATAACAAGGGGGGGGGCACCTGAGATCAATTTACCTTGATGAAAGGGGTAGCTCTCGGCTTTTGACCAAGCCTTAACACTGGAGCCTAGCAGTTTGTATGGAAGATTCGATTCTGACACTGCACTGGCTGATTCTGGAAATTCCTCTGGAGCCAGGCCTCGGAGCATAGTGCACTGGGAAACAGTGACTTAGCTAGGGAACAGTCCATAGCCTTGGGAACCCAAGTGTGGAATTTGGATGAAGCAGAGGGAAGACACGTAGCCCCTGTGCTCTTTCATTTCAAAACTGAGCAGCCCCAGCACCTGCACCAGTGGAACGAGTTTTGTGTGACTTCTTTTAAATGTTTTTTTTTTTTTTTTGAGAGAGAGAGACAGCATGAGCAGGGGAGGTTCAGAGAGAGAAGGAGTCACAGGATCTGAAGACAGGCTCCAGGCTCTGAGCTAGCGGTCAGCACGACCCCACGAACCGTGAGATCATGACCTGAGCCAAAGCCGGACGCTTAAGCAACTGAGCCACCCACGCCCCCCTTTTTGTTAATGGTTTTTTTTTTTTTTTTGCGTGACTTCTTTTAATGACTGCTGGGATTCAGCTGTGTGAAACCACGCAGGACAGTGCCCAGCTTCCTGCAAGTACTCAATAAACAGCAGCTCCTTTCGATTGGGAGCTGATCACAAATTCACAAGTAGCTCCTTTTCTTAGAAATAGGAGTGGATTTCTACCCATGATTCTGAATAAGGTATGCTTTTTCCTGCTCTATGTCACCTTCCTTGAAAAATTAGTCATTTGTGTGCATTGTTTATAATCTATATCTAGTTATTATGTGGTGTGATAACAATTATGCAAATAACTAAATGAGTCAGGTTAACTTTAATTTTTGTCTATAATACAAAAGTTTGCATTCTCAGCCTTCTTAATTAGCTGTTTCTACAATACTTCATTGGTATGGTTTCGACTGCAGTGACAGAAGACATGACTCATCCAGGCTTAAACAATAAGGAACTTTATTATTTCAAATGGCAAGAAGTACAGTAGTCAACCGCAGGGTGATTTGAATTCAGTAGCTCAAGCGGAGACATCAGGCACCCAGATTTTTCTAACTTTCTGCTCTGCTGTCTAGCGTGCTTGCTCCATCCTCCGGGCCCTTCTTGTTTTGGTCATAAGATGGTTGCCAACAGCAACTATAGCAACATGGTCTCTTGTTCACATCTAGAAAGAGAGAGCAAGAGAGCAGAATCACTGCCCGATGATGGAATATGTCTTTCACTTTAGTCTGAGCCAAAAAAATCCAGAAGCACTCTCCTGTGTCAGAAACAGTTGTCAAGGGAATGCCATGGACTGGTTCCTTTAGATTAATTATCATCACCTTGGTTCCAGGGATTGTGTCAGGTCCCTCTTAATTATATAGACTAGGAGAGGCAGGAATGGACACCTGAGCAAAATGAGGACTCTGGCAAGAAAGAGGGAAGGGCTATGAATACCAAGTAATTAGCCAGCTGTCCTTGGCTTAGTAGCTGTGTGGGAAGATTCTTTTTCTGAGGAAATGGATGTAGGAAAAAGGAGTTATGGACCAGCATTGCCTGGGAGTAGCTTACACAGAAATTTACAGGCATACTTCTATATTTTGAGCAACTTCAGAGAGCAACTTTCTGAAAGGCTAAAAGTATTTCTGTCACCAGTATGTGAGCAGTAAGAAAAAGAAACGTAGTTATGGTCTGAGTTCACATTTTACTTAATTGATGCCAGTAGTATTGTGCCAGAAGTCATACTCTTGCTAAATTCAAAATATGCCATCGTATAGGATTTCATTCCTTACCTTTCCATCACGGGGGAGTGGGGGGTGAGGTTCTTAAAATGAGGCTTTTTAGAACACCTCCAGGAAATCAATTGCTGGTGACTCCACACTGGCAGCCATTCAGACACAGCTGGATGTGCCGGAAACTGAACCCCTTCAGGGTACCGAGTCTGGGTTTCCATCCGGGACCCCTAGCATCCTCTGGAATTAAGAATAGAATTAAACTGGTATGATCAAATAGCCTGCATATATCCAAACCCAAGCTCTGTACTCTGTAGAAATTGAATAAATGATTGTTCAAGCTAAAATCCATCTTACCATTTGGAAGAAGTGATGTGATCTGAGCCTAGGCTGCTGGACTCTGAAAAACAGTTGTTGTTGTTACTGTTGTTGTTGTTTAATCAGACTTTGTGATCCAAGGCAAAGATTTGAGTTTATAAACCCCTCAGATTTCAGCTGCCTAAAAGTGTTAACGTCTGAGAGTTTGCTTAGAATCCACATTCTCCAATTCATGAACCCATGCCAATTGGTATCAGTGAATGTATGAATTATGAAAGCTTATATGAAATAATAATTTATTAAGTATCTACTGTGTGCCAGGCACTGTGCTAGGTCAAAGCCACCCCTCTCCTTAATTGTGAATTGACATACGTATAGTTGCAGTGAAGTGTGCTTTTTTTTCAATTTTTTCTTTTCTTTTTTTTAACTTTTATTTATTTTTGAGAGAGAGAGAGAGAGAGAGAGAGAGAGGGAGAGAGAGGTGGAGAAGGCCAGAAAGAGGGAGATAGAGAACCTGAAGCAGTCTCTGTGCTGGACATGGGGCTCAAACTCATTAACTGTGAGATCCAGACTTGAACTAAATCAAGAGTCACTTGGTTAAGCGACTCAGGCATCCCTGAAGTGTGCTTTTTAACCTATAGATCTGCAAAGTGCTTTGGAATCACACAGACAAGGAAGCAAATTCAGGACAGCCGTTACAAAGACAGCAATGTTTAAGAAAGGTCTTTATTTTTTCTTCTTTTTTTTAAATAGTTTATTGTCAAATTGGTTTCCATACAACACCCAGTGCTCTTCCCCACAAGTGCCCTCCACCATCACCACCACCTCTTTCCCCGCTCCCCCTTCCCCTTCAACTCTCAGTTCATATTCAGTAGTCTCTCAAGTTTTGCCTCCTTCTTTCTCCCCAACTCTCTTTCCCTCTTCCCCTCCCCCTGGTCCTCCATTAGGTTTCTCCTGTTCTCCTGTTAGACCTATGAATGCAAACATATGGTATGTGTCCTTCTCTGCCTGACTTATTTCGTTTAGCATGACTCCCTCAAGGTCCATCCACTTTCCTACAAATGGCCATATTTCATTCTTTCTCATTGCCATGTAGTACTCCATTGTGTATATATACCACATCTTCTTGATCCACTCATCAGGTGATAGACATTTAGGCTCTTTCCATGTTTTGGCTATTGTTGACATCGCTGCTATGAACATTGGGGTACATGTGCTCCTATGCCTCAGCCCTTCAGTATCCCTTGGGTAAATCCCTAGCAGTGCTATTGCTGGGTCATAAAGGAGTTCTATGGATAGTTTTTTGAGGAACCTCCACACTGTTTTCCAGAACAGCTGTACCAGTTTACATTGCCACCAACAGTGTAGGAGGGTGCCCGTCTCTCCACACTCTCGCCAGCATCTATGGTCTCTTGATTTGTTCATTTTAGCCACTCTGACCTGCATGAGGTGGTATTTCAGTGTGGTTTTGATTTGTGTTTCCCTGATGATGAGTGATGTT